>NC_142374.1:365000-600000 GCF_059441005.1 Hippichthys cyanospilos | reverse complement strand
TAGCAACATGGTGAGTCCACTGTATGGTTTCTAATGTATCCATTACAATGTGTTTGTTACTGTATCCAGATGGCATCTGGACTTGGCAAGCATCCACTGGCCAAACAGTGATAGCTCGCTCAAATAGTCATGTGAATGAACAATCTTTTCAATTTCTCTTCACTGTGAACAATAGGAATCGAGTCTTTACAAAAATTGTTCACTTCCTGCGCCCCTACTCCCTTGCTCCTGGAGAGGCACATCTTAGCATAAGCTTCATGCAGTTGTAAGCAGGGCTTTAGCTCTGGACCAAGTACACAACAAAATCCCATGTGCCCTGCAAAGCTCACTGCTTCAGTGCCATGGAAGAGAAGCATTTTAAATATATTGTAATAAGTCAAGGACTGACAGAGTGCAGAGGGGAGAAGAATTAAACAACACTTTTTTTTTTTTTTAAGAAAAAAGGGCAGATGTGGAGGGAAGTCGGAGCCGGCAGCTCAAACTTGCGACAATGTAGAAGTGCACCTATCCACACCGAATGAACGGCAGAACTGGTTTTCTGTTGCAGCTTTATTGGTAGACTCCGTGTTGACTGCTTTCCACGGTAGGCCGACCAAGACAAGTCGCAAGTGGGGACCAGCTTGGCCGTTCATCTGCATGAATGGCAGAGCTAGTCCCCAGCCTGCAGAGAGAATTAGCAAGCGCGTGGCTGACCAAAAATGCAGCTAGCACTACGACGGAAAGCGTAGTGACCATCAATTATCTTGCCCAAGATAGGCCTTGGCCGGTGACTAACGTAACTTTTGCAGATCCAGACCTGAAGTCTACTCTTTCACTAATCCCTAAAACCTATCACTACCACCAAAATCAAAAGCTCATTCCCCTACTAAATATTTTTACCCAGTTCTTTAACATAAACTTTGTGCCCTCCAAATGCATCATCCCTTTGGAATTGTATAATGCACAACGCCTAGATGTTTTGTCACTATGGTATGGTTCTTTCAAACAGAATATGCCTAATACAAAACAGAGAAAGAAAAAAAACTAACAGCATAGACAAGCATTGTTTTATTGTTTTTTATGCCAATCTTTACTGGTATCACCAGGAAGAGCAAAATAGCAGCAGTAGCAAACAAAATAGTCAAGATTTGAACAGACGAACCTTTGGTCACTTGGCAATTCGCTTTAGGTACTGTGCCCCGGCTGTCCAACAGGACCAGGGCATTTCTGGTGACCAGCTGGTTTTGCTGACAGCACCAGCAGCAGAGTAATGAAAACATGTTGGTCTTGAATGGGTCCCCTTGGCTCAGTTGGTAATGCAGGTTGCCTAGATTCGACTGCTTGCATCTTGGTTCATTTGTTTTTCTGCTGCTGTCTTGTTTTTATTGGTCTGCCTTGCAAATCCAACCCTATGATTGTTTGGTGACCAGTTTAAGGTGTAGCTTTGCCACAAATATTTATGTACATTTTGAATATTTCTGTTTAAATTGAGTAGTAGTATTATTTTGTATTCCAGGGGCACTTGGTGGCAAAGTGGTTAGCACACCCACCTTACAGTTTAGGGACCCGAGTTCAATTCCACCTTCCTGTGTGAAGTTTGCATGTTCTCCCCGAGCCTGCGTGGGTTTCCTCCGGACACTCCGGTTTCCTCCCACGCTCCAAAAAGATGTAATGTAGTGCAGATGTAGTGGACATACTAAATTGTCCTCAGATGTGTTTGGGTGCATGATTGGGTGGTTGTTCCCTCTGTGCCCTGTGATTGGCCGGCAACCAGTTGAGGGTATCTCCCAGAAAGCTGGGATAGGCACCAGCAGACCTGTAACCCTAGTGAGGATAAGTGCCTGTAGAAAATCAATGGATACTCTATTCCAATGTTGTGAATAAGCCCACCTTGGCACCAGAGTTTAGAATTAGCATTAGATATAACCTCCACATGCATCGCATCAGCTGTAAATCTGTAACTATGTCTGATTGCATTGTCCCTGTCAAAAAAAAAAAAAGCTTCAAGTCATGCACCAGCACATCCAATGAATGGTGAGCATGTTTAATTGGCTGATATTTGCATTTGTTTGAGTATCTTTAACATGAAAGTGGGGAAACTATCAAACAAAGTAAAATAACAAAACAAGATTTCTTCTTTAAAAATAATTTACTTACTTTTTCACAGCATTCTCCATTGGACCGCGATCAGAATGATAAGTTAAAAAATAAATGATGAATTCTTCTTTTATTAATGTAAACCTATTCATGCAAAGTTGAAAAACCTACTGTGACAGGAACGTGCCACACCCTTGCTAAACTAAATTTACATGCTAGCAGGTGCAAACAAATGATTGTGTTGAAGGAGGAATAGGTGTGGGTTTATGACTTAAAAAAAACACACACATAATTAATATTTTCTTTTTAACCAGTTTCTCCCAGTGACATTTGACTAATATGACTGAATTAAAGTCAGGGTGGGCTATAATCTTTGAAGATTATTTCCTTGTCAACGGAACAGTTGCTCTCTATTGGTATTTGGTTGGATAAAAATACAGGATAAATACTTTTTAAATGTAAATGGGTTAATATACAGTGGCTTGCGAAATTATTTGGCCCCCTTGAACTTTGTGACCTTTTGCGACATTTCAGGCTTCAAACATAAAGATATAAAACTAATTTCTTGTGAAGAATCAACAACAAGTGGGACACAATCATGAAGTGGAACACACTTTATTGGATATTTTAAACTTTTTTAATAAATAAAAAATGAAAAATTGGGCATGCAAAATCATTCAGCCCCTTTACTTTCAGTGCAGCAAACTCCAGTCTGTCCAGAAGTTCAATGAGGATCTCGGAATGATTCAGTGTTGACCTAAATGACAAACGATGATAAACGGAATCCACCTGTGTGTAATCAAGTCTCTGTATAAATGCACCTGCACTGTGAGAGTCTCAGAAGTCTGTTTAAAGTGCAGAGAGCATCATAAAGACAAGGAACACACCAGGCAGGTCCAAGATACTGTTGTGGAGAAGTTTAAAGCTGGATTTGGATATAAAAAGATTTGCCAAGCTTTAACATCACAGGGAGCACTGTGCAAGCAATAATATTGAAATGGAAGGAGTATCAGACCACTGCGAATCTACCAAGATCTGGCCGTCCCCCTAAACTTTCAGCTCATACAAGGAGAAGACTGATCAGAGATGCAGCCAAGAGGCCCATGATCACTTTGGATGAACTGCAGAGGTCTACAGCTGAGGTGGGAAAATCTGTCCATCGGACAACAATCAGTTGTATACTGCACAAATCTGACCTTTATGGAAGAGTGGCAAGAAGGAAGCCATTTCTTAAAGATACCCATAAAAAGTGTCGTTTAAAGTCTGTCCCAAGCCACCTGGGAGACAGACCAAACATGTGGAAGAAGGTGCTCTGGTCAGATGAGACCAAAATCGAACTTTTTGGCAACAATGCAAGATGTTATGTTTGCCGTAAAAGCAGCACAGCTCATCATCCTCAACACACCATCCCCACTGTCAAACATGGTGGTGGCAGCATCATGGTTTGGGCCTGCTTTTCTTCAGCAGGAACAGGGAAGATGGTTAAAATTGATGGGAAGATGGATGGAGCCAAATACAGGACCATTCTGGAAGAAAACCTGATGGAGTTCGCAAAAAACCTGAGACTGGGATGGAGATTTGTCTTCCAACAAGACAATGATCCAAAACACAAAGCAAAAGCTACAATGGAATGGTTCACCAAAAAACATACCAAGGTGTTAGAATGGCCAAGTCAAAGTCCAGACCTCAATCCAATTGAGAATCTGTGGAAAGAACTGAAAAGTGCTGTTCACAAACACTCTCCATCCAACCTCACTGAGCTCGAGCTGCTTTGCAAGGAAGAATGGGCAAAAATATCAGTTTCTCCATGTGCAAAACTGATAGAGACATACCCCAAGCGACTTGCAGCTGTAATTGCAGCAAAAGGTGGCGCTACAAAGTATTAACTCAATGGGGCTGAATGATTTTGCACGCCCAATTTTTTTTCATTTTTTATTTGTTAAAAAAGTTTAAAATATCCAATAAAGTGTGTTCACATTGGCTTGTGAAATTATTTGGCCCCCTTGAACTTTGTGACCTTTTGCCAAATTTCAGGCTTCAAAGATAAAGATATAAAACTGTAATTTCTTGCAAAGAATCAACATGTGGGACACAATCATGTAGTGGAACACACTTTATTGGATATTTTAAACTTTTTTAACAAATAAAAAACGAAAAAAAATTGGGCGTGCAAAATCATTCAGCCCCATTGAGTTAATACTTTGTAGCGCCACCTTTTGCTGCAATTACAGCTGCAAGTCGCTTGGGGTATGTCTCTCTCTCTCTCTCTCTCTCTCTTTATATATATATATATATATATATATATATATATATATATATATATATATATATATATATATATATATATAAATATATATATATATATATATATATATATATATATATATATATAATGTAACTTGATGCATTGTAATGGATTTTTGTTTTAATTATTTCAACTGCACGTAACAGATGGGGAAGAAAATAAATATTGTACAGTACTGTGATGACATTTGAATCAGCAGGTGGTGCTAGAGCACAACTAATGATATTCTAAGCTTCAAAGACTTCAAATTTCCTTCATTACTTGTACTTCAAAGACTGTTAATGATTCAGATTGATAGTGCGTTCACCTTCAATGTGTTTTAATGATTGATGTCAATCATAATACAATATAATATACCTTCAAATATAATGCAGCTTATAAATCATGTTGATACATTAACTTTCCCACATTGTGCTTCCAATCTGATGACCCTCAGTTCAATTACCGGAGCAAACATTACCAACTGCTATTACATTTATTTTGTGTTAATGGAATTGTTTTTATTTTTATGTTGATTGTGAGAAAAATATACTTATCCATCCATCCATCCATCCATCCATCCATCCATCCATCCATCCATCCATCTTCTACCGCTGTGTTCCCGGGTCGGGTCGTGGGGCCAGCAGCTTGAGCAAGGAAGCCCAGACTTCCCTCTGCCACTTCATCCAGCTCCCCCAGAAGGATCCCCAGGCGCTCCCAGGCCAGCCGAGGGACATACTCCCCACAGCGTCGGAGCAGGAACGTAGATGGACTGGTAAATAGAGAGCTTCGCCTTTCAGCTCAGCTCTTTCTTCACCATGACAGATTGGTGCAGAGTCCACATTACAGCAGATGCCACACAGATCCACCTGTCAATCTAATGTTCCATCCTACCCTCACTCGTGAACAAGACCCCACTACACTTGAGCTTCTCCACTTGGGGGAGGACCTCATCCCCAACCCGGAGAAGGCATTCCACCCTTTTCTGATTGAGGACTATGGTCTCAGATTTGGAGGTGCTGATCTTCATCCCGGCCGCTTCACACTCGGCTGCGAACCGCTCCAGTGAGAGTTGGAGGTCAGGCCTGAAGAAGCCAACAGCACCACATTATCCGCAAAAAGCAAAGATGCAATGCTGAGGCTCCCAAACCGGACCCCCTCAACGCTTCAGCTGTGCCTAGAAATTCTGTCCATAAAGGTAATGAACACAATCAGTGACAAAGGGCAGCCTTGGCGGAGTCCAACCCTCACCGGAAACGAATTCGACTTACTGCCGGAAATGCGGACCAAGTTATTACCAAAAAGCCCATATCAGGGCGTCCAGTACCCCATACTCCCGGAGCACCCCCCACAGAGATCCCGAGGGACACTGTCGAACGCCTTCTCCAAGTCCACAAAGCACATGTACATTGGTTGGGCGAACTCCCATGTACCCTCGAGGATCCTGCGGAGGGTGTATAGCTGGTCCACTGTTCCACAGCTGGGACGAAACCACACTGCTCCTTCTGAATCTAAGATTGGACTTTCTGACGGGCCATCCTCTCCAGTACCCCTGAATAGACCTTCCGGGGAGGCTGAGGAGTGTGATTCCTCTGCAGTTGGAACACACCCCCCCTTCTTAAAAAGGTGGACCACCACCCCAGTCTGCCAATCCTGGGCCACTGTCCCAGATGTCCACGTGATGTTGCAGAGGCGTGTCAGCCAAGACAGCTCTACAACATCCAAAGCCTTCAGGAATTCCACGCGAATCTCAACCACCCCGGGTGCCTTGCCACCAGGGAGGTTTTTGACCACCTCGGTGACTTCGGCCACAGAGATGGGAGAGAGCACCTTGGAGCCCAAAGTCTTCCTTCCTCAGAGGAAGACGTGTCAGTGGGATTTGAGGAAGTCTTCGACGTATTCTGCCCACAGGTTCACAACGTCCCGAGTTGAGGTCAGCAGTGCCCCATCTCCACTGTACACTGTGTTAATGGTGCACCTCTTCCCCCTCCTGAGACGCCGGATGGTGGACCAGAATTTCCTCAAGGCACCTGAATTTTTGCCTTGGCGACCACCAAAGCTGCACGCCGCTTGGCCAGCCGGTACCTGTCAGCTGCATGTGGAGTCCCACAGGCCAAAAAGGCCCAATAGGACTCTTACTTCAGCTTGGCGGCATCCCTTACCACTAGTGTCCACCACCAGGTTCGGGGATTGCTCCCACGACAGGCACGGACGACCTTACGGCCACAACTCCCATGAGCCGCCTCGACAATGGAAGCGCGAAATATGGTCCACCAGACTCAATGTCCTCCGCCTCCCCCGGGACGTGGAAGAAATTCTGCCAGAGGTGGGAGTTGAAACTCCTCCTGACTTTTTTCCTCTCCGTGAGTCGTCACCTTAATGTGGTGGAGGGGTTTGCGTGTTCCAGTGATCCAAGGAGCTAAATTGTCGGGGGCTTTATGCCCATGGTAGGGTCACCCATGACAAACAGGTCCTAAGTGAGGTTCTAGACTAAACACGGCTCATAGGCCCCTTACGGCGAATAAGATAAATGGATTCGAGTTTCCCTCGCCCGTACACAGGTCACCGGGCCCCCCTCTGGAACCAAGCCTGGAGGTAGGGCTTGTTGGCGAGCCCCTGGTGGCCGGGCCTGCACCCACAGGCTCGGCCAGGCTCAGATGGGATGATGTTGGTCCCTCCGCCCATGGGCTCACCACCTGTGGGAGGGACCATAGGGGTCGGGTGCGAAGTGAGCTGGGCGGCGACAAAGACGAGGACCTTGGCGCACCGATCCCCAGCTACAGAAGCTAGCTCTGACATAGAATGTTACCCTCTGGTGGGGAAGGAGCATGAGCTGGTGTGCGAGGCCGAGAAGTTCCGACTAGATATATTCGGACTCGCCTCCACACACAGCTTGGGCTCTGGTACCAGTCCTCTCAGGAGCGGTTGGACTCTCTTCCACTCTGGAGTTGCCCACGGTGAGAGGTACAGAGCAGCTTCTTATTGCCCCCCCCAACTCAGCGCCTGTACATTGGGGTTTACCCCAGTGGACGAGAGGGTAGCCTCCCTGCGCCTTTGGGTGGGGGGACGGGTCCTGACTATTTTTTGTGCCTCTACACCAAACAGCAGTTCAGAGTACCCATCCTTTTTGGAGTCTTTGGAGGGTGTGCTTTAGAGCGCTCCCTCCGTGGACTGCTGGGGGACTTCAATGCTCACGTGGGCAATGACAGTGAGACCTGGAAAGGCGTGATTGGGAGGAATGCCCCCCCCCCCCCATCTGAACCCGAGTGGTGCTTTGTAATTAGACTTCTGTGCTTGTCACAGATTGTCTATAACAAACACCAAATTCAAACGCAGGGGTGTCCATATATGCACTTGGCACCAAGACACTCTAATCCGCAATTCGATGATCGACTTTGTGGTTGTATCATCGGATTTGTGGCCACATGTTTTGGACACTCGGGTGAAGAGAGGGGCGGAGCTGTCAACCGATCACCACCTGGTGGTGAATATACTTAATGAAATAAAATCAATAAAATCAATAAAACAATACAACGACAAAAACAATCAAAATTTAATCTGTAATTTTGTTAAAATATTGAATTGGCAAAATTAGTAAGGTAACCGAAATTCATTGCTACAACAAAATGAAGGAAAAAGCCAAAAGGAAAAGTAACAACAAAATAAAACTTCAGTGCTTATACCATCCTACATGGTTGTGGCTACAGAGGCGAAAGGAGAAGTCACAACAAAATGAAACTTCAGTGCTAATACCATCCTACGTGGTTGTAGTTCAGAGGAAGGACAGTAGATGGGGTCAGACACCCCAGTAGGGTCAGATGCAGGGATTGGTAGCGAGACGTCTCTAGATGCCTTTTGCCCTCCCACTTGGAGATGTACTGGCTTGGAGGCGAAACATCAGAGAAGGGTGGTACCAGCTGACGACCTTGCATCGCACCTAAAGTGCACTGGAGGAGGTGCGACAGGCAAAATGCCAATCAGGGAATACCATTCTAACTTGAATATAATTCAGCGCTAATACCATCCTACATGCAAAAGATTCACAGAATATTTGTCTTTCTGTGTTTGTTTGAAAAACCGACTTCCATGCACAAATGCAAAACTGAATTAATACTGAATGTTTTTTTTTTCGTAGGTGTTCCCAGGTTGTGACTGCCCCTCCCTGGCTTCTCTCAGCAGTGATGTACCAATCCTTTCCTGTGGGGGCCTGGCTAAGCGCTGGCTGGTACCTGGTTGGAGGATGGGATGGATCCTCATTCATGACAGGAACAACATCTTTGGATCTGAGGTTCATTAGAAAATCTTGTAGAGTAATCCCTCGCTGTATCGCGGTTCATCTTTCACGGGTTCGCTGCTTCAAGGATTTTTTATAGTGTGGATATTTTTTTACAGCGCATTGTGCTCTAAATCCTGATTGGCTCAGGGGCTTTACTGTTGTCTCAAAATAAAATATTGACGCTGTACTGCATTGGTTTTTCACTTGTCAATTTATTACAAAAGGCAAGAGGATCCAAAAGCTTGCTTTCGTCTCTCCTGTGTCTCTCCTGTGTGTGCTCAGCTCAGCACACACACAAATGTGCTAGTAAGCACATTGATTGACAGCTTGGTCTCTGTGAGCCAATCACGTGACTCGTAGGCATGCCAAGAAGAAACGCACAGCTTCCAATCTGATTTTTACCTAGATTTCTTTTGTAATAAATTGAAATTTCAAGCGTATTGTGATATTCTGATATGATATTATGATATTAGAGGCTTCACTTTAATTCGATGTCCGGGCATATCCGTTAATAAAAATCTTCTTGCTCAGAAAAAGAAAGAACTCAAACAACTACTCATAACTATGTGCGGGTTCAGGAAGAAGGGGCATAGCTGGGACTGTGAAATACGTGAGTGACAATGTTTCCAACTTTGTGTTACCATATTAAAATGATTGTTTTAAACAAGTTTGGGGCTTTAAAACAGGTTTTGATTTTTGGTTTTGATTTTTGGTTTTATTCTATAGTTTAGTATTGCGTTGTAAAAAATAAAGCTGGCTACTTCACGGTTTTCACTTTGCGCGTGTTATTTTTGGAACGTAATCCCCGCGATAAACGAGGGATTACTGTATATCTGTCAGTGGCAGGTAGACACACTGTCTGAACCGATAACCTACAATGACTACATAATAATACGGTCAATTCCATGATATAATATTTATTTTCAGTTATACAGTTTGCATTTTATTGCTTTGTGAGCGGATGTTTTATATTCATCCATTCATCCATCCATTTTCTTTAGCCGCTTATCCTCACAAGGGTCGTGGGCATGCTCTTGCCTATCCCAGCTGCCTTCAAGTAGTAGACAGGGGACACCCGCAACTGGTTGTCAGCCAATCATAGGGCACACAGAAACGAACAACCATTCACACACCTAATCACACCTAAGGACAATTTAGTATGTCCACTACACTTGCCATGCATATTTTATGAGTGTGGCAGGATGCCGAAGAACCCACGCGGGCTCGGGGAGAACACGCAAACTCCACGCGGGAAGGCTGGAGCCAGTTGAATTTGAACTTGGGACCTTTATACTGTGAGGCGGACTTGCGATTCGCTGCTCCACTGAGCTGCCGATGTATTTATATTGTTGGAATTTTATTTCTAAATCAACATAAACTCAAGTTAGTAATCTGACTCAAATTTGTGACCTTACCCAACTGCCACTCATCCAACAATTTGCGCGCTCGTTCTGCAATAGAAAGGTATCAGGAAGCCGGCATTTTCACACACGAGTGGATTTATTCCTAACACACAGCACCTGGGTCTCGGGTCCCTCTCAATACAGCTCTGTATGCCTCTGTTGCCACCAGCAGGTGTACTCCACATCCGAGTTGCCCAGCCATGAGTTATACTACACAATATGCAAATGGCACAGCAATAAAGGTATCCTGGCATTATTCTATTGGCTATGTGTATACTGCAGTTAACTTTAGCTTGCTCTCATTGATCTTTCTTCCCCTGCGGAATCACTTGCTTGCTCCTCCTGGTAGTAGTTTTCCAACAGCTGACTCGGGGTTATCTCGTCACTGCATCTTTCTTGCGACCACCACCGCTTGTTCTGCAAAATTCCACTCTTGCACCCCCTTGCAATACACATTCTGTCTTGCTCCACCAGTCACACGCCCAGCACTTTACAGTTTCACACTCTCATACACAAGATGTAGCAACATCTAATGAACTACTTTAAGCTCAAACTCTTATGTTCCTTCAATATTTATCCCAATTATTAAGTCGAGTTTAATCAATCTGTATCGGATCTGAGTCTGAAATAAATATAGCTTTGATAAGATAACTATTTAAAGCAAACGCTGCATCGATCCGCCTGTCAGGCTCTTGTTCCATCCTGCCCCTACTCGTGAACAGGACCCCAAGATATTTGAACTCCTCCACTTGGGGCAGCCCTTTTCTGAATGAGGACCATGGTCTCAGATACTTTCATCCCAGCTGCTTCACACTTAGCTATGAATCGCTGCAGTGAGGGTTGGAGGTCATGGCCTGAGGAAGCCAACAGCACCACATCATCCCCAAATAGCAGAGATGCAATGCTGAGGCTTCCAAACCGAACACCTCAACGCTTTGGCTGTATCTCAAAATTCTATCCATGAAAGTAAAGAACAAAATTGGGGACAAAAGGCAGCCTTGGCGGAGTCCAACCCCCACTGGAATCAGATTCGACATAATGCCGTACTCCCCACAGAAGCACCCCCCACAGACCTCCCTGAGGGACGTGGTCGAATGCCCTGCCGAAGGGGAAGAGCTGGTCCACTGTTCCACGGCCGGGACAAAAACCACACTGCTCCTCCTGAATCTGAGTTACTTAGCTCCTTGGATCATTGGGACACCCAAACTCCTCCACCACGTTAAGATGACTGCCCACAGAAGGAACAATCTAAAGTCTATGTTATTAGTTGAAATAGGTCTATATGAAATATACTCAATTTTAACCTTTCCTTCCTTTGGTATTACTGTAATAATTACTTCCTTCCACCTGTGTGGTATTTGTGCCTTTTTCAAGAGCCAGTAGTTAGTAGTATTGGAATCAGCTGTTTTCAGTTCCTTATACCATGCTTCTGTATAGCCTTCCATGCCAGGTTATGTATTTGACTTTAAATGACCAATTCCCCCTTTTTTAATTCCACTTTCGATATGTCTGATGTCCATTTTTCATTCTGTTCCTCAGTTATAACTGGCAGATTCAAAAGTTTAATAAGATGTCTACTTGATTATATTCTTCCCTGGACTCTTTCATGCAATGACTTATAAAATTACACAAATGCTTTATGAATTTCTTGTAAATTGTTCTTATCTTTTGTGTTTTGGGGTCTTTAACTTTCGTCACCATACGTTCTGAAATATTGTTCATTTTTCATATTTTAATCAATTTTGACCCACTTTCATATTTTCTTTGAAAAATATTACTTTTTCTGAATGTTTTGGGTTGTTAGAGCAGTGTTTCTCAACTATATTTTGCCAGGCCCCCCCTAGAAAAGAGAAAGCATTTTGCCCCCCACCCCCCAGTCGATGCACTGACTATATAAGATATATAAGATTATTATTGATGAAAATTGTTTAAGTATACCTACACATGTATCGTTTTTAACATTAACAACAGAAACGTAATATAAATCAACTTTCACCAACTGTTATTTATTTTTATCGCGTTTATACGAGTTACAGCTTAGTCTAAAATGGAAAAAAAGTACACAAGTGCCTGGAACTAAAAGAAAATGATGAAGATTATTACTATATTGCAATTACATTCCAAATGACAAAAACAAAGCCTTTTTCCCGGGATCATCCACGCTCCCCCTGGCATCACCTCGCTCCCCTCCAGGGGGCCCACCCCTCTATTTGAAAGCACTGTTTTAGATTATTTATTTTATTTCTAATCATTCTATTTTATTCAGTAATATTTCACACTATTGATAATTGATGTTCCTTTTCCAATTATTTTAGTTTGTCTTATAAGTCCTCTAATGATCCGTTTCTCATTGTTTCTTTTTTTTTCGATGCAGTTATTGCTATAATTTTCCCTCTTAGTACTGCCTTAAGTGCATCCCAAAGTATCTTTTATGGTACATGGCTTGTCCTCTCTGTTCTCTGATGGCTTGAATGGCTTAGTGCTCTATGTGCTCCCTCGACGCAGGGAGTTGTACTCAGGATATCCGAGCTGTTTTGGAAAGGTTTCTCCACATAATCCATCTTCCTGGATCCGGTCTCAGCCCCTTTGCAGACATTGTGCAGTTTCAAATTCACCTTCCGAGCTCTACTTCCTTGATCAATAAAAGTTTGTTTTCCTGTTCAGTCATGGCTCCTAGAATTTTGGCTAGCACCTGCTCCATGTTGTGAACTTATCCTCTGGTTCGCTCCAATTTAAAGGCTTGAAAATCTTTCTGAAATTCCCTTAGTTCTTATGGATGTGGTATCAGGGAAGCTCATAGCTTCGTTTGCAGTAGCAAAGCTACCGTCTTGAGGCACTGGTGTATATTCTGTCCTTTTTCTTTCTTCATTAGTAGCTTTAACACTTCCATCTCTTTTACCCATTTTCTTGCCCCATTTACCCCTCATCAATTATAGTAGAAAATGAAAATGGTCACTTTTACGGAACGTTTTCGCGAAAATCTTTCGTAAGCTATCTGCTAGACCAGCAATTCTTAGCGATGACATCACCAAATTCCAAACATACCAATGTTTAAAATGGTAAAAATGGCATCCAAATTGTGTTTTGGTTACACTGGCTTTATTACAGCAAGCGAGCCTATGAACATTTTAGGTTGTAGACGCCACGCCATGGCCACAGCCATATTTGCTCCTGTGGGTAAAACCGTGTGGCCACAGCCATATTTGCTCCTGTAGGTAAAACCGTGATGTAGTGTAGGTAAGTCAATGTTATAAACATGCAATGCAAAACATATGGGTGCCCCAATAATAAGAGCATAAACATAGACAAGCATCACTTTTGTGTGGCAGAACCTATTAATTTCAAATGTAAATTTATCACAGAAAGGTGCTTGCATAGTATATGTCGCAAAATGACCAAATCTGGTCAAAGGGGGTTCTGTTTTTTTTTTTTTTTTTTTTTTTTACAGAAGTGCAATGAATACTCAGGGAGAATGTGCTGCCTGTAATCTACTCCCCAACCTTTTTATCACCATGGGTGGTCAGAAGATAGAGTGGGTTAGTGGGTTACAACTCCCTTCATTGGTCAATGTCGCGCCGGGAGCCAATCACTTGTCTTGTAGAGTGTGGGTTGATTGACTAATTGTCAACAAAGTGTTGAGAGGATGTTACAAGTTGTAATAAATTGGACTTTCTAGTGGAAACTCTGCTTCCCTGTTGTCATGATTGGTCAGCTACAGGCTCCATCTGCGTGGGCGTCGGAGAGCCCGTGGCATGTGCATTTACAATCAACTTGTCTGTTTGGCATGGAGGAAACATTCACAGCACTTCTCTACGATAATTTTTTTTCTTTTCAATGAAAAAAAAAAACACTGAGGGCGTGAAAGATGAAGCGCCAACACTACAGCTTTTGTACTGCAGTGGAGTAAAATACTGTACTCCATGGCAGAAAGGCAGAGGCTGATAGTGACTTATGAACAGTATATAGAATGTGAATTTACTTTGTATTGCAGTTGTATCTGTACACTGAAGAAAATTTAAAAAGTCACATTTTCAACTGTGTAACATCTGCAGATTCGACATGGCCTTGTCAAGCTTTGCCAACGTATTCTTGGACCTTGCACAATTGTCCAGGGTGCACTAGAGGGAATCCTCAACAGCACACGTCCAGGTTTCTATGACGACACCATTCGATTCCTTAAGGTAAGGAAGAATTTTTAACATGGTTACAATTTAGCACAGGTGAAATTCCAAAATTTAACACCCAGGTTGCACAATCTTATATAATCTCCAAAAATTTGTAGATATTGAAGAAAAAAAAAACTGAACAGGCCATCTGGAAATGACTTGGGCACACGGCGGTGAGCAGATCTTTCCAGAGGCGGCAGTCCATCAACAATGACGGACTGTCCGCCGGTTCGTTGCCGATGGACGCCAGTTTTGCCAACAGACCAATGAATGACAGGAATGCTACATAAAAAAAGACACATTAAGAAGTGTATTTTTCATCCTTCGTAATCAGTAAGCGGTATCCACAGGTTACAATCGTCAAAGTTTTGTCACGGGGGACCCCGAGCCCGAACAGGATACGACCGACAACCGAGGGGTTGGGTTCAAAGAGTTTATTACAACAGAAGGCGCACGTCAGGCATGGAAAATACGGGCGTCCAAAAAGGGAACGGGAAAGTACAAACAAAAGTCACAAAGTACGAAATAAGGGAGAGATGAGAAGGTCTAGGTGGGATCAGTCCAACTGAGGAGTAAGGCAACGAGGGGGCAGCGGCTACAGGAGAACGACTAGGAACAAAGTAACAACAGAAAACATTAAGCGAGCAAAAATACAACTAGGTAAAAGTACCAACAAAAAGATCACAAGCAAGAAGGACGCGAGGCAGGAGAGTTCACTGGGCGCAGGGAGTATGGCGAAGGAATAACCCAGCGTCACTCTCCTGTAGCGACCAGCCTTAAGAAGACCCTGATGGGTGATGGGGAACAGGTGTGCAAGGCTGGTGACCCCGCCCCCTCGTTGCACAATTGAACACTGCCTAGGCACAGAGCAAACAGACACATGACAAGTTTTTTTTCATCCAGGCTAATCTGCTCTTTCTCCTGTTCGTTTCTGGCACTTTTGTCCTCTTTTCTTTCTCGCAACTCACACACACACGCACACACACGCACGTACACACACACACGCGTGCAATGGATAGAAATAGAAGGACATGTACGAATCTGGTAGGGACGATTCAAATTAGAATTAATCTTTTTGAAAGAATATTAGTTCAGGAATTATTAAACGTCCAAATATTAAATCAATTTTAGAGGTTCCATTCTATGATACACTACATCATAATCTTTGATTTAATCAAAAATGGTACCTATAAATATGCCAGAATTAGCCAAATTGTGCATTAGAAACAAGACCATTAAGACATATACAGTGGGCCCCCGTGTTACGAACTTAATACGTTCAGCGGCTATGCTCGTAACTCAAATTGCTCGTATGACGGACAATCCAAACCTATGATACTTAGTGAATGCGTGCAACACGTGCAAAAACCTTAGGTAAAAACATAACGACTTTATACACATGTTAAAATTCATTCACATAATCTACTGTACAGTTAAATTAAATAAAATAAATATACAAAGAAAAAATGACATTTACCTTTGGGGCGACGTGACTTGAGCTGGTTGGAGGCGGAGGGGAGCAGAGACGAACACGCAGAATTCATTTATTTATTTTCTTAAACGAGAACTTTTCTCAAACGAGAACATATCACCGGCGATTTCCTTCTCTCTAATCCATCATAGAAGAAGCCTCTCCATTTTGTTGTTGACCAAGGTCCGTCCCCTGGCAAGGAAAGTCTTGCCCTTAGAAGATTGCCGAGCGGTTACGGCCATACTCACTAGCAAGGTTAACTATGCGTGCGCCTCCTTTGTATTTTTTTATTATCTCCTGCTTCGTATTTATTGTCATCATCCTCTTACTTCTTCCTTTACTGCCACTTGCAATTTTAGAAGCCATGTCTAACAGATAAAGTTTGCAAAGTCTTCACAACACACCGACCAGCTGTGCCATCAAGCTAGAGGAAGGCGTTCGGCCAATAGCATATCGGCATTTCTGTGACTGATGTGACGCCGACCAATAGCATATCTGCATCTCCGTGACTGAGACCGTGACTGTGACCTTAATCGACCAATAGCATATCGTGACTGAGACTGTGACTGTGACCTTAATCGACCAATAGCATATCGGCATCTCGGTGACTGAGACCGTGACTCAGTGAAAAAAATAGTGCGGACACACTGACCGGCATGTCGCATTGTCCGTTAGACGAAAGGTTTGTGCGTAAGAGGGGGACAAAAAACGCTGCAGTCCACGTTCATAAGATGAAAAATTCGTAAAACAGGGAGTTCATAAACCGGGCGCCCACTGTACTTATAAAACATGGAAACCTTCTCAAAGCAAGATGCCAGCAGGGTGGTGGGAGAAATAGGCCATATTGGCTTTAATATTTTTGATTGTCAAGTAACTGTTTTGAGTTGGATTTTAAATATAATGTATGTTTACATTTCTGACGATGTTGGGGCTGACATTCCACTCACTAGGATGTAAAATATGTAACTTTTTCTTCCACAGTCCAATGCTGAAATTTGTTTTAATGAGCTGTCCACTGTGCCTGGTTTGAATCCCATCATGCCCTCAGGAGCCATGTACTTGATGGTGAGTATCACAAGTCAGTGACTTTCACACATACGCCTTCTGTGATGTCAGACTCTCGAATAAATACCCCTCATGCGCAAACGTACGCATTACTTGGCGACACAGGATATTTTCCGGAGCTTTTAAATGCCAATAAACCCACATCAGGCATTAAAACTAGTCATTATACGTGATGCTGTCAAAACTTTAAAACAATTAATAACTTAAAATAAATATCACCGAAATTTTATTGTCTAAATTACAAATACAGTGTAATATAATTAGAACATCATTTTTTTTCTTTACTATTACTTGAATATAAACAAAATAAAATCGCACAAACGTATTAAAAATGAAACAAATAAAGAAAAGGCTTTGAATTCACCAAAACAAACGGCGGTCACAATCGATCAGTCTTTTCAATATCTCTCGATTTTTCTTGACCTCTTCATGGTCTCTTCCTCTTGGCACTGAAATGTAGAGTGTATCTACTTGGGTGTTCCCAAAAGTTTTTAAAAGCACCATAGCGTAACCCTGTGCAGCCGTGCTTTGGTGTCTTGTTGCTGCCTTGGTTAAACAATTGAAGTTTTCAAATCCAGTGTAGCTCCAAACACCAAATCGATCCTTTGCAAACAAAAGGCATTCCCAGCTGGAAAAACGGCAGTCTAGCTCACGCCCTTGCTAGCCCAGTCAGAAAAATGGCCAAGTCGGGACATGTTAGCTCATAGCTACACTACGCCTTTAACACAATCAATCAAAGCCAACTTGGTTTTTGAGTATTACACCGCCTTCCTGCAGGGAGCATCCACTCATGTCATGTTCAATGTGAGACCTCTAAATGGCAATCTTATGACTCGATTGGCAATGGCAGCCATCTATTAACTCCAGTACAGTATATGGGCCCGTTCACAAATCCATTTGTGCATGCGAGGAAGCCCGCAACTATTGAAGCAAATGCCCTAGCCTCCGGGAGCAGCAGATTACATACAGCCTGGTAGCACAAGTTAGCTGAATTCTAATTGTCTAAAAACTCCAACTTAAAACTGCAACACTTGAAGGAGTATAACCAAATGGATATAGTATGACATGAAATGAACCGAATATGAAGAATAGTTTTAAAAAATAAATAATAAAAATAAGTACAAAAATATTAAAATGTTATATATATATATATATATATATATATATATATATATATATATATATATATATATATATATATATATACAATTTCAAAATTAAATTGACTTTCATAGTTTTTATATATATTTTTTAAGTTTATTATAGTTATGATTATGTCAGGTTATATAAGGAGAGCTGAGAAGGCCTTGCTGGCCCTGACGTCCCACCACTGCCCTGTAATGCTGTTTTAGTATTTGAATCATGTAAATCTTTGTAAATGAGTACTCCGCTAGGTTGCTAGCCCAATCAGACTAACTTTGCCTCCATCAGCTTAGTGGAGGCCTTCACAAATGGGTAGGAAAGGTTGTGGTTGCTGTCAAAGTAGTGGCACCATCAGCTAACGGCAGCAGGAGATGTGGTTGCCAGGTGTCCTGAATGCCAGATGGGCACAACAGCATAATCAATCTCCAGGTGAACGGGACCTTGCTAGCGACCAGGGGATATTCAGCCTGTGACGTCGTTGTCCTTGCCAGTCTCATGCTGGATGTCTATAGTGAACTCAGAAATGTCAGCAAGCTGATATCGCTTTCGACTACAGTGGACTCCTGCTATACAAAATTAATCCGTTCTGGAGTTAGGATCGTAAGGAGAAATCATATGGCCGACGATAAAAACCTATGGTAATTTCCTAATGCGTATAAAACCCCAGGTAAAAACATCAAGATTAGAATTAGAATCTTAATTAGAATTAGTAACAAAATAGTATAGTAATTTATTAAATGTATGTATAATATACATGTATCTAATTAAATAACATACATAAAAATATATATAGGAAAAATTACATTTTATTTACCTTTGGAGAGATGTGACGAGTTACAGCTATATTCCCTAGCGAGGGTAACCTAGCCTAGCCTTGTTCGTATTTCTTGATTATCTCCACTTTCGTTTCCATACTAATCATCTTCTTACTTTTCCCTTTAACATCAATAACAATCTTGGGACCCATGGCTAACCAATTAAAGCAAGCACTAAAATGCAAAATAAAAACGATATTGTGAGTGCTCACACGAAATCAAGTCTTTAGCTTGTCAGCATTTTAGTGACATTGTGACGATGACCAATAGCAGACCAGCATCTTAGTGACGCCCACCAATAGGAGACCAACATCTTAGGAGTAGTGACGGCGACCAATAGGAAACCAGGATTTTGGTGACGCAATAACCCTTTGCAGTGACACGTAGTGACATATGAGCGCGGTGCGACTTGCAGTCATACGCTGACCCCCATGTTTGGATTTTGTAATTGTTGTTGATGCCGTAAAGCTAGAAAAATGCTGTAAAGAAGGGATGAAAAAACGTGGTATTTCACTTAGTAACGTGAAAAAAAAAATGTAAGCCATGGACACCGTAACCGGGGGGTCCACTGTATATAGTGGCTCCGAGGTCCTGTCAATGGCAAACAGTCCAAGATAGTGAACTGGTGGCCTTCTTGGTGGAATCTCAATTGTTGTGAAGGAAAATGTGGAAAGGACGAGCCCCAGGAGTTCCCTGAAGGTTACCAGGCCTGACCTAACCTCTGCTTACATATGCAGTAACTCATATATGTGAGTACCTCTCTCATGTACCTAAATGATGTAATAATTATACCAAACAAAACCAAGCAAGAAATAAACAAAAAGAACATTGACATCTCTATACAGCCAGATGTTTCGATACGGCTTTTGAATTGTAACTCTATACCGCTTACCCCGCTCAGGATCGTGGTTGAGCTAGAACCTATTTCAACTGACTAGAAAAATGGTAGACTACACCCTGGATAAATTGACATTTAGTCACATGTCACACACAGAAAGCAGGTAACACTGCCACTGAGTGGAAATTGAACCCACATCGAATACTTCATAGTGCACCACTGTGAACGTCAGTGGCTATACTGCAAATAACTGCCTTGTTGTGGAGCAGTTTGTGGGGTTTTCCTAAAATCATCTTACTATTAACCTTCTTGTTCAATTTCCCATCATCACCAGCTATTGTAATTCCGGTGTGCAATTTGAGAGCTTGCTCTGGCGTCCAGTTGCCAGCTGGTGAACACACATTGAAATGATGAAATTACACAATCTTTTCCCTTATCTGACAGTTACATGTCTTTTTTTCAGGTTGGAATTGACATAGACCACTTCCCAGGTTTTCAAGATGATGTTGACTTTACTGAACGGCTGGTAACCGAGCAGTCAGTTTTCTGTCTGCCTGCCATTGTAAGTTTCCACCAGCAGTTTTTGATAATTTCATCATAAAAATACACACATTTGGCTGTGGTTTGACATTCATAACTTCTTTTGTCACAGGCTTTTGAGTATCCCAACTTCTTCCGCATCGTGGTAACAGTTCCAGAGCAGATGATGGTGGAAGCATGTGCTCGGATCAGGGAGTTTTGCCAGAGACACTATCGGCAACCACATCATGACAATAACGACATGGATCAGTGATGTAGAAGAGTTTGAATAATATGATGGCATGACAATTAAAATGCATTATCCATACTGAGCAGCAATCTACATTCGACTAATTTTATGTGCTAATCTAAAATTTACCCATCAAGTAGTGCTCAAAAGAGCACTTGACCCAGCAAAGTTTGTTTATTTCTATACATTTTTTAATTTGTATTTTGAAAGGACACGTTATATTTGGTATACTGTCAGAGAAATGTCCAAAAGAAGACTAAGACAAGCCTAAGCCAAGCAAAAGTGTAACTCAGACCAGCCAAGATTGACTTTTCTTTGCCGGCAAAGGGAAAAGCTTGGCGTACATTCTCATGCATTGCCAACAGCATTGTCATCACTCGAGCGTCCCCGCTTGCTTTTTATTCACTCAGCAAATTATTGCACGTTACAAGACATAACAAAAAGACCCAGCAGGGCACCACCAACAGCTGGGCCAAGGTCCCTGCTCACACTTTCCTGCGTCAACAGCTTTATCTAAGGACTGGGACGAGATGAACTAGGTCTGCATACATGGATAACAATGCACATTATTCTAGACAAGAAATAAGCACACAATGATAACAACCTAATATATGATTCCCTTCACATATACACCTGTTTATTTACCTAATGGTTCAGCATAATTTTTAAAGCCAGCTAGTAATGTTAAAATTTAGTGCTGGATATTGTGTCTTAAAAGTGTGATGCGATGTATTGTGATACAGCAAGATGTATAGTGATATATTGGACAAATTTTGTAAAAATAAAAACTAAATTAAAAACTAAACTAAATTAACTAAAAAGAAATTATTAGAATAGACATATTCTAAATATTCTTTTTCAGAAGCCACACATCATTGGCGTCTATGATTGAGCACACATTAAACATTCTTTAAAAAAAAAAGCAGCACGTCCACTTTTATTTATTTTAATCATGCCATTGACTGTTGATATCCATCCATCCATCCATCCATCCATCCATCTATCCATCCATCCATCCGTCCGGGGTTGGGTCGCGAGGGCAGCAGCTTGAGCAGGGAAGCCCAGACTTCCCTCTCCCCGGCCACTTCGTCCAGCTCCTCTGGGAGGGCACCCAGGCGCTCTCAGGCTAGCCGAGAGACATAATCCCTCCAGCATGTCTTGGGTCGACCCATGGGCCCCCTCCCCGTGGGACATGCCTGGAATCAGATGCCCAAGCCCCCTCAACTCCTTCCTCTCAACGCGGAGGAGCAGCGGCTCAACACCGAGTCCCTCCCGGATTACCAAGCTTCTCACCCGATCTCTCAGAGCCCAGAAACCCAGCTGAGGAAACTCATTTTGGCTACTTGTGTACGGGATCTCGTTCTTTCAGTCACGACCCCACAGCTCATGACCATAGGTGAGAGCAGGAACATAGATCAACCGATATACAGAAAGCTTCGCCTTTTGGCTTGTCTCTCTCTCTTGCATCACAGCGGACGCTGCACTAATTCACCATTCGATCTCCTGTTCCATTTTGCCCTCAGTTGTGACCTCATTCCGGGCATCCACCCTTTTCCGACTGAGGACCATGGTCTCATATTTGGAGGTGCTGATCTTCATCACAGCTGATTAACACTGAGAACCGCTCCAGTGAGACTTGGGGGTCATGGCCTGAAGAAGCCAACAGCACCACGTCATCCACAATTAGCAGAGATGCAATGCTAAGGTTCCCAAACCCGACCCCTCCGCAACGCTTCGTCTGTGCCTCGAAATTCTGTCCTTAAAAGTAATGAATAGAATTGGTGGTGAAGGGCAGCCTTGGTGGAGTCCAACCCTGGAAACGGATTCGACTTACTGCCGGATATGTTGACCAAACTCTGACATCGGTAATACAGGGACTGAACAGCTTGTATCAGGGCGTGTGGAACCTGATACTCCCAAAGCACCCACCACGAGCTCCATGAGGGACACAGTCCACAGCCTTCTCCAAGTCCACAAAAAACATATAGACTGGTTGGGCAAACCCCTATGTATCCTCAAGGATCCTGCCGAGGGTGAAGAGCTGGTCCAATGTTCCACTGCCAGGACGAAAAACACAATGCTCCCCCTGAATCTAAGATTCGACTTCCCAACGGACCCTCCTCTCCAGCACGCCTGAATAAACCTTACTGGGAAGGCTGAGGAGTGTAGTTGGAACACACGCTCCTGTGCATCTTCTTATAAAGGGGGACCACCGCCCTTGTCTGCCAATCCAGGATCACTGTCTCTGATGTCCACGCGATATTTTGGAGGCGTGTCAACCAAGACAGCCCCACAACATCAAGAGCCTTTAAAAACTCCGGGCGGATCTCATCCACCCCCTGGAGCCTTGCCGCCAAGGAGTTTTTGACTACCTCGTGACTTCCACCCCAGAGATAGAATCTCCCACCTCGGAGCTTCCAGACTCTGCTTCCTCAAAGGAAGACGTGTTGGTGGGATTGAGGAGGTCTTCGAAGTATTCTTCCCACTGGTTCACAACGTCCTGAGTTGAGGTCAGCAGCGCCCCATCTCCATTTTATCACTCAATCAATCAAATTTTATTTATGTAGCCCTAAATCACCGAAGTCTCAAAGGGCTTCACAGACGAAAAGAGGTCATGTGGAGACCTCTTTCGAGAAAAGAAGTCATACAGAGACATCTTTTCAGTGTAAGGTACACAACAGCATCCCCTGTCAAAGCTCCCAGAAGGGGAAGGAAAAACTCAAAAACCCCAATTAGGGGAAAATCAGAAACCTCCAGAAGAGACCACAGGTGGGAGGAGCCTCCTTCCAGGCCCACATGTTGAAGTGGATGCTGCATGTACCAAATACAGAAACAATATAAATTACAGAAAACATATTGTGCTATTTAGTGCAGTGATTTCTTGACAGCAAGCAAAGCCATTGGGCAGGAACCATCCCACATTCCAGCCAGGTGGACCGCAGAAGGCCGATCTCCTAACCCGTGATGGTCGACCAGCGCAGGACCCAATGGAGGCGGTCAATTCAACCCTCACCTTCTAGCTAGCCCCCTCCCCCGGTCGGAAGAGGGGGGGCAGGAAAAAAGAAGAAAGCTGCAGACAAGCTCAATTAACTAAATGCTTTTGAATATAAATGTGTTTTTAGATGGGATTTAAAGATTTCTACTGAGGTGGATGCACGAACTTCCATAGGTAGGGCATTCCATAGTACTGGCGAGCGAATGGAAAATGCCCTTGATCCCGCGGACTTCATTTTAGCCCGTGGGGTCAATAGCAAGCCGGCATTTTGTGATCGAAGTTGTCGGGACGGAACACATATTGATACTAAGTCGACGAGATAGGAAGGAGCTAAACCATGTTAAATTTTATAAGTAATTAACAGCACCTTAAAATCACATCTCACGTGTATTGGAAGCCAGTGCAGGTCAGCTACAATAGGAGTAATATGATCGAACTTTCTCATCCTTGTCAATAGTCTCGCTGCTGCATTCTGTACACACTGCAGGCTTTTAATGTAGGACATGGGGAGTCCAGAAAACAAAACCTTACAATAGTCTAGGCGCGACGTAACAGATGCATGAATTAATGTTTCTGCATCGTTAAGTGAAAGAATAGGGCGAATTTTAGCTATATTGCGGAGGTGAAAAAACGCTGTTCTTGTCATGTTATTAATATGTATTCGAAAGGAGAGAGTTGAGTCAAATATCACGCCGAGATTTTTTGCAGAACTACTTTGGGAAATAATACAGTTTTCCAGGTTCAGCGTGGTATTCTTAAGGAAGTGCTGATGATGAGCAGGGCCAATAATGTAATGGAATAATGTGAATCTGTGACATTAGGCCTAATGTTAAGTGAATGGTGTGATTCAAAAACATGCAGCATACAAGCCCTCGAGGACTGGAGTTTGACACCTATAGTTTTAGTTACACAAAGTACTCCATTTCCCATGATGCCATCGGGCGGCCATCTTAGATCACCGAAGACTCCAGCTCCCATCTGGGCGGCCATCTTGGATATTTTATTAGACGTCTCATTACCTCTCACTACTGCTTCCACCTAGTACAGCATCTGGCTTGGTGAAATCAGCTTGATTCATACATTCAGTTTTTTTCAGTTTTTCAACTTTGTATTATTCATATTTCAAGCAGTAAAAAAACTGAAAAAGTTTGATTAGGGATCATTTTTAAACTCCTGTTAATGAGCTAATCATTTGAATGAGGTGGATTGAATGAGGTGGATTGTGGATTGATGTGAAACAGTGAAGAATTCCTATTATTCATAGATTTCACCTTCACACGCAATTTCTTCAGGAATTGCATTGTTATTGTGTGAAGGTGAAACCTTCACACATGTTATTCCTTGACTTTAGTTTTTATTATTGTGTGAAGGTGAAACCTTTCCACCGTTCCAACTTTAATCGATTCCCCCAATGCCCGCCCATCCATTTTTACCCACAATTCAAAAATTACCCACAATTCCACGTTTTCTGTTTTTCCCTTATGTCTTTGCCATTCTTCATCCGATTCCTACCGTTCCAACTTTAATCGATTGCCCATATATCCGTCATTCCATTCGTGTATCTATTTTCCTCTTCCCACAATTCTAGATTTTTCCACAATTCCTCATTTTTCAGTGTTTCTTGTATCTTCTACAGAGTTTGGCCTATTCAAACAATTCCAAATCTGTATCATTCACATGATGTCACAGACTCAAGCACTCAAACTTTCAACATCACTCTAGCGTTCAGCACCGCTACCTTCAAAGGTTACCCCTTGACACGCAATTTCTTCAGGAATTGCACATTTTCTAGTTATTATTGTGTGAAGGTTGAACCTTCACTCATATGTTATTCTACCGCTTTATTATTATTGTGTGAAGGTGAAACCTTCACACCTTGACTTTATTATTGTGTGAAGGTGAAACCTTCACACTGTCAGAGAAATCTCAGAAAATCTCAGAAAAGAAGACTAGGACAAGCCTAGCTGCTTAAACAGCAAAAAGAGTAACTCAGACCAGCCAAGATTGACTTTTCTATGCCGGGCATAGGGAAAAAGCTTGGGCAAATGTAACTCGTGGGTCTTCCAACGCTAGTTTTCCACTGCCCAGCCGTCCCCCCCTGGCTTTTATTGAGTTGAAGCATAGCAGATTACAAGACACAACAAAAGAGCCAGCCGGGCGCCACCGGCAGCTGGGCCAAGGTCCCGGCTCACATTTTCGTGCGTCAACAGCTCTATCTAAGGACAGGGTCAAGATGAACTAGGATTGCATAAATGGGTAACAATGAACTAAGAACATAATGATAACAACCTAATATATGATTCCCTTCACATATCCCCCCTGATTATCATTATTGAAACACATCAAACGATATCGAAAGCTATTGCTTGAGTGGGAAGAAAACTACCCAAAAACCCAGTGGGAAAAAGGTAGAAACCCTTCCCAAGCAAGAGCTTGTTACAAGGAAAAAAAAAAAAAAAGCAAAAGCTAAAGCTCCTTTTGGTCCAAAACATGTATATACACATCACAAATCAACATCCTATGCCTAAAATCTTTTCCGTGGGTGCATCTTGAATGGTTCTGACAGTTGTTGAATCGTCGTCAGAGTCAACAGGTTGATAGTCAGTCATGGTCACGGTCACTTGCTCTGCTAACCCCAACAGCATCCATGATTTTGGTGGCACAGATCTTACACAGGGCACACCGCAGGTTATGCAGAAACATGACAGCAAGAGAATGCAGATGATGACAGAAGCAATGGCTACAGCCACGCCCTTCCAATTGCCAAAGAAGTCCTGCAACCAATGCAGGAAGGGGTTGAGCTTCAACTCCCTCTATACTTAGAGTCCTCAGTCTGCACTCCCTGAGCAGTGTCAGTGTCTCAGACAACGAGCCATTAGACAAAGTGTGTAAAGGAATAAATGCGCAACATTCACCTGATGGCAAAAGCTTGCACACGCCACCCTTTTCTGCCAGTCATGTCGAGTGCCTGTCTGTTTTGAATAGTCATAAGTGAAGTAGCATGTAGTTGTGAAGCTGTGTGCGTAGAAGGTGCGTCCGCGATATCAGTCGACGAGTATACTTTATGATTGACATCATTGAAAAAAAATCGGTGTGTTTGTACACAGTCACTGGAAATAGAGCACCAAATATGGCAAATGCGAACCCGCTGCATTTGCTTTGTCAATCAATTTGTCTCTGTCAGGAATGCTCCAAGGCATATGCCAATCGCATCAAAAATAGACGGAAGTTTGTCTGGTGATTGGGACTGGTGGTTTGTCAGTGTTGCATTTGGACCAATGGGTGGAGTTCTCAACACTGAAACAAAAGTAGCGTTTATTGCTGTTCCTGTGATGTCCGTCTGGAGCTGGAGGTTGCCCATGACGCTGGTGGGCAAACGCTGTCTGTCTGAGGTAGGCGTTGTTGGTCGTCCGGACACAAGGGCGCCGCCCAGCATCAAGCAGCATGCTGCTCGGAGGAGTGCTGGCGGACAGGCCATCCTCCTGAGAGGGGTGTGTTTACCACAAAAACCCTTTCTTCCACTGTGGTCTTTCGTTGGTGCACCGTCCGTGCACTTGGGGGCGCTGATCCTCACTTCGAGGGACTGGCGTCGCTAGGCCCGTCAACAGGGGGTCGAAGGATCTTGCACTGCGACTGGTGGATCCACCCGTCGCGTCCTTCAACTTTCACCGCAGTTGGTGTCGCTGCAATCATCTGGAACGGGCCATCCCAGCGTTCACTGTCCCAACGAGGTCGTCAGCACCTTGAGGAACACCTGGTCTCCGATCTGGACCCGGGTTTTCTGTGGGATAGAACACACTGGCCAGTCATTGTGCTTATGCATCTCCCTTGTGCCAAACAGTCTTTTCATGTGAACTGGAATAGAACATCCACTAGGTGGCTGGTCATGGGTTAAGTCTGCTAGTCCGTATGGTCCTCCATATACTATTTCAAATGGTGATAAAGTTTTTCCTTCAGCGGAACAAATCTCATTTCTGTGGCCACAATAAGAATGCAATCTGGTCGCTGTCTCTTTATCACTTGCATTGTTTTTATGCGTATACTGTCCCATTTGTTCTTTTAACAAGCCCTTCTGATATTCAACAGTTCTCCAACTTTAGTAACAGCTTTTTTCACAAAATGCAATCAATTGTCACTTCTAATTACTCTCAGACTGCCAAATGTCAGTATGATTCGATCACACAATGCTTTGACAACTGTTTTTGCATCACAATGCGCTGTTGGGAATAAATCAACCCACTTTAAGAATGCATCTAATATGACGAAACAATATTGCTTTCCTAATGCCTTATTTGATTCAATGTCATCCATATATATATCATATGAAATGCTTCGGGTGGTTCTGGAAATTTGCCTCTATGTGGTCACAAATAAACTTGCGCATTATTGCAAAAACAGATATCAGAACATTTACTAAAAACACAAACATTTTGAGTATACAAAGTGAACCCATATGCAACTGATCATGCATATTCCCCCCTGTTGACACATGGCAAAGCTCATGTGTCAACTTTGCTGCTCATTCAAATCAGAATTTTAGTAACCATGGTTTTCTAACCGCCAATCTACTTTTTTCTTCAACTTCTTGTTATGCTCCTTTATTTAGCCATTTTTGCTGCTACAGTTTAGGAGCTGATGTTTTCCTTGATATCAAGCGGTTGTCTTGTGCTTTGGCAACTGTGGGCACACCTATGACTGTTTCTTTGGCTGCTTCGTTTGCCTAATCGGTTTCCTGCTGTAATTTGGTCATTTCTTTTCTTGTTGTGGTTTGGAAGCCGCGGTTAGCCCAAAGTTGATAAAACACATGCCATACTCGCTGTCTGTCCATATTGTAACATCTTTGCTTTCAAAAATTTCACACGCTTTGATTAGCATTGAATCTAGCATTTGGAAACATCCTAATTCTTAATTTAGTCTCAACTGATCCCATAATATATTTTTCCATTTTTCTCATTTCACCTGTGTGCTGAGAATTAACCCTGTGAATGGACCAGTTTCTGCCCACAAACCTCAGGTTTGAAACCATCCCAAATTTGTCATTTTGACTTTTAACCATGCAGACTAGATCAAGCCCGATCTAACAATGTATTTTAGCCAAATTTCAACAAATATCATTGTTTGTTTCTAACAATCTAACATACAAACATGTAACACACCAATAGTTACACACCAGCAAACTGACAGATACACACGCAGATCCACATCACACAACATGCAGTTTACAACGTATATGCGGACTTTGTTAAGCACGTACAAGACACACTTTTTGCACACACCATTTCAAATGGCATCACTCCTTTGGCTTCATGTCAACCCTCAGTACTCAGATGTGGAGCTGAGACCCAGTCCCGAAAAGGGTCACGGTCTTGCCTGGTTGTCAACTCCGCCTCTGAAAACCTCAGGTGTCTGGGTTTAAGAATATGGTGGTAAACTCAGGTACGAATTGTTGGTGTCTGTTTTCCACCGTTAATTTGGGTTTACTGTCTGGCTGTGTTAGTTGCCGACAGGTTAGTGGCTGCGGTCAAATCATCATCTGCTTTCCTTTTTTTCTCAGCCACCTTCCATGGTCGTTTCGGTTTGGCTCTATCAACTAAAGCCTTGCATTTAAACCACTGTTAACCATCACTGTTTTCAATCCTTTCCCTGTCCTTCAATGACAACTTCCGCAACACTTTCTCCAATCCACCACAATCATTCACGTCTCCTGAAAAACCGTATTGGATTTTCCATTTTTCCACATACTTAGTACTTTCTCTGCTATCTATCTCTGCCCGACGTACTTTTTCCTTCGATTCATCCACAAAACAACAACATTCCTTTTCCCATTTTGCCTCCTTGGGCCGAGTTGCGGCCTCGGAGGACTTATTTCTTTTTTTTTTTCTCATGATTAACTATGTTTCCTTCATCACGGGAGAAATGCTACGTGCCTGGTGTTGTGTCGGATACCGAGCTTCTACCTCGAAAGGCGGATATCCCCAGGTGTTTATACTCACGACCGTTTCACCAGTTTTAGATTTCCCGTCACTCAGGACAACCACTCCACATTCATTCCACACTCATACATCACAGAAATGATCAGTAACTGTGCACCGGATGTTAAACTTTCTCTTTTTTTAGTCAGGCTGTTTGTTTAAAGTCCAATTGACTATACGTTTAAAGTCCAATGGACCAGCCAGTCTCGTCAGACTGAACCCGTCAAGACGTTCGTTTAAGGTCCGATGGACCGCTCGTTTAAGGTCCGATGGACCGCACGTTTAAGGTCCGATGGACCGCACGTTTAAGGTCCGATGGACCGCTCGTTTAAGGTCCGATGGACCGCTCGTTTAAGGTCCGATGGACCGCACGTTTAAGGTCCGTTGGACCGCTCGTTTAAGGTCCGATGGACCGCACGTTTAAGGTCCGATGGACCGCCCGTTTAAGGTCCGATGGACCGCCCGTTTAACATCCGGTGGACAATTCAGACTCGTCAGACTGACCTTTTGTTCTTGCAATCTCTCCGCTGGTCGAGTCACTCTGGTTCGTTGGATGGTGTTTGCGTTCCTCCGGTGAGCGGTGTCCGATGTCTGGCCTCGTGGAAAGGAGGGCTTCCAGAATCTAACGGATTCCGACGGTATACCGATTGGTTCAGCTGTCGTCGATCGTCCACCGAAGAGAAGGCTTCTTAACCATCCGGCTCGAACGAACCAAGTTAGAATGTCAGAGAAATCTCAGAAAAGAAGACTAGGACAAGCCTAGCTGCTTAAACAGCAAAAAGAGTAACTCAGACCAGCCAAGATTGACTTTTCTATGCCGGGCATAGGGAAAAAGCTTGGGCAAATGTAACTCGTGGGTCTTCCAACGCTAGTTTTCCACTGCCCAGCCGTCCCCCCCTGGCTTTTATTGAGTAGAAGCATAGCAGATTACAAGACACAACAAAAGAGCCAGCCGGGCGCCACCGGCAGCTGGGCCAAGGTCCCGGCTCACACTTTCGTGCGTCAACAGCTCTATCTAAGGACAGGGTCAAGATGAACTAGGATTGCATAAATGGGTAACAATGAACTAAGAACATAATGATAACAACCTAATATATGATTCCCTTCACACACACTTATGTTTTTCTCCACCTTTATTATTGTGTGAAGGTGAAACCTTCACACATATGTTATTCCTTGACTTTATTATTGTGTGAAGGTGAAACCTTCACACATATGTTATTCCTTGACTTTATTATTATTATTATTATTATTGTGTGAAGGTGGAACCTTCACACATATGTTATTCTACCGCTTGTTGGAATTTTATGGCTAAATTAACATGAACTCAAGTTAGTAATCTAACTCCAATTTGTGACCTTACCCAACTGCCACTCATCCAACAATTTGCGCGCTCGTTCTGCAATAGAAAGGTATCAGGAAGCCGGCATTTTCACACACGAGTGGATTTATTCCTAACACGCAGATCTAATACAAGCACCTGGGTCTCGGGTCCCTCTCAATACAGCCCTGTACGCCGCTGTTGCCACCAGCAGACGTACTCTCATTCAAGTTGGCCAGCAATGAGTTATACTACACAATATGCAAATGGAACATCAACAAAGGCATCCTGGCGTTATTTTATTGGCTATATGTATACTGTTGTTAACTTTAGCTTGCTCTCATTGGTCTTTCTTCCCCTGCAGAATTGCTTGCTTACTCCTCCTGGTTGTAGTTTTCCTCAAAGTTGTTTTTCACCAGGTGCCAAGGTCATCTCGTCCCCGCGACTAGCACCGCTTGCTCTGAAACATTCCATTCTTACACTCCCTTGCACCCCATATTGTTTTGTTCACTTTACAGTCTCACACTCTCATACACAGAATGTAGCAACATCTAATGAACTACTTTAAGCTCAAACTCTTGATTCCTTTACGCTTTATTATTATTATTGTGTGAAGGTGGAACCTTCACACATATGTTATTTTGCTCGGCCATTTTCTTTATTATTATTGTGTGAAGGTGGAACCTTCACACATATGTTATTCTACCGCTGTGGCGAGGCGAAGAAACCACACGTTGCTGTGCTAGTGGAGATCTTTACTCTTCGCATGCCATCACAAAACTCTTCGCATGCCATCACAAAACTGATACAACAAAGTCCAAAACAGCAAAGACAAAGCCAACAGGTTCAAAGCATCAAAGAATCATAGCGACATGCCTACTGGGTGAGAGACATGGTCCTAGTGTCCGCCACACCGCTTTATTATTGTGTGAAGGTGGAACCTTCACACATATGTTATTCTACCGCTTTATTATTGTGTGAAGGTGAAACCTTCACACTTATGTTTTTCTCCACCTTTATTATTGTGTGAAGGTGAAACCTTTACACTTATGTTTTTCTCCACCTTTTTTATTATTGTGTGAAGGTGAAACCTTCACACTTATGTTTTTCTCCACCTTTATTATTTCTTTCATTTCATCTTACTTTTCATTCCACAGTTCAACTTTTTTCAGTTTTTTAACTTTGTATTATTCGTAGTTCTTCACAGACTCTCGTTCAAACATACTTCATTCTCTTTATTTACAGCTTTCACAGTGTGGGTTGACATCGCCCCCCCCGTGACCCAGTGGTAGAGTTGTCATCTTCAACATGCCCGTGCCCCGGTTCGGGCAAATCGCGTTTCACGTTTCCAGTTGTTTTTTCTCTTCTGCTTTTACTTCGGATCATCCACACGTTTTACAATTCAAACATTCGGTTTTTTTTTCAGTTTTCAACTTTGTGTTATTCATATTTTTTCACACATTCACATCATTCCACAGTTCAACTTTTTTCAATTTTTCAACTTTGTATTATTCATATTTCTTTACATTTACATTATTCCACAGTTCAACTTTCAGCTACAATTCAAGTTTTTCTACTGTAAAAATGGCCTAATGTTAAGTGAATGGTGTGATTCAAAAACATGCAGAATACAAGCCCTCGAAAACTAGAGTTTGACACCTATAGTTTAGTTACACAAAGTACTCCATTTCCCATGATGCCATTGGGCGGCCATTTTAGCCCACCGAAGACTCCAACTCCCATCTGCCCTCATGGGCGGCCATCTTGGATATTTTATTAGACGTCTCATTACCTCTCACTACTGCTTCCATCTAGTACAGCATCTGGCTTGGTTAACTCAGCTTGATTCATATGTTCAGTTTTTTTTCAGTTTTTCAACTCTGTATTATTCATATTTAAAGCAGTAAAAAAACTGAAAAACTTTGAATAGGGATCATTTTTAAACTGATAATGATCTAATCATTTGAATGAGGTGGATTGTGGATTAATGTGAAACAGTGAAGAAATGTGAAAAATACAAAGTTGAATAACTTTGTATTTTCTCTTCTGCTTTTACTTCGGATCATCCACACTTTTTTATGATTCAAACATTCGTTTTTTTTCAGTTTCTCAGTTTTTCAACTTTGTAGGATTCATAATTTTTCACAGATTCACATCATTCTACAATTCATTTTTTTTCAGTTTTTCATTCATCTTCAAATTCCACAGTTCAACTTTTTTTTAGTTTTTCAACTTTGTATTCATATTTCTTCACAGATTCACACCATTCAATCGTTCCACATCATTCCACTTTTCAACTCCCAAACCTTCAACGGCTTCACCTTCACACGCAATTTCTTCAGAAATTGCACATTTTCTAGTTATTATTTTTTTTATTATTCCGACCGTTTTTTAGGTTCGTTTTAACTTTTTCCCAGTTCATCCATTTCATACCGTTCAAACTTCATATCATTCCACATAGTCATGTTTAGTGCAGGTCTATTTTTCAAGTTTCAACTTTTCATCGTTTTCCTACAATTTAAGTTTTTGTACCGTAAAAATGGCCTAATGTTAAGTGAATGGGGTGGTCTTCGTACTTTATTTTTAAACTTTAACGGTTTCCGCATTTCCCGTGTCCCGGTGGCTCATGGGTATTGTGTGACGTCTTCCAACTTCATGTTCGTGGGTTCAATCCCAGGTTGCGTCTTTTTGCACATTCAGTTTTTTTTTTTCAGTTAATTCCTTATTTTCTTTTGGTTTCAACTCCTTCCCAGTTCATCCAATTCATGCCGTTCAAACTCCATATCATTCCACATATTCACGTGAAGTGCTTTTGTATTTTGCAAGGTTCAACTATACATCGTTTTCCTACAATTCACGTTTTTTATACTGTTCATATTTAAAGATTTTAGCCTTTTCAAACTGTTCTTACTTTCATTTCATCTTACTTTTCATTCCACAGTTCAACTTTTTTCAGTTTTTTAACCCTCTGATGCACAACATATTCACACCTCTGTTAATGCACAACATGGGTCAAAAATGACCCCCATCTAGTTCTCATGTTATTTCCTGCCGCCGAAGTTTTTCTTTGCTGCATCTTTTGAAATTGATGTATTTCATGATTTATTAATCCAAGTATTCTTTAAAAATATTGTTTTTCATTGCCACAAATCATTATTTATATTTTTTCTGCCATATCTTATGAACAAAAGTTATTTTTATGACACTACATCAAGTTTACAATCATGGGTCAAAAATGACCCATTTATCCAAGTGCAATTTAAAAACAAACGAAGGCATATTGTGTAATATTTTTCTTCAAATAGTTATTTTAGATGCTATCCAGGGCAAACAATCCATACATTTGTTATAAGAAACGTGTTTATTTGTAATTTTGCCAAACATCTGACAGATAACCAACAATGAACGTGAATTTGATCAGAGGAAAATAAAACAGCACTGATTACATCATAAGAGCACAAACTTTAAATTCAGTTCTTACAATTCCTCACAAGTATCACAAATGACCACTGTACGTTTGTGCTCCTTGCACACGGGCTTCTTGCACCGGGAACAGCAGCTGCTTTTCGGTCTTTGGCAGATGGGCAAATCGCACACCTCTTCCTCTTTGCTGTGCCCTTGTCCTGTTGTTGTCCAGTGCTGCTTTGTTTTTCTATTCGGCATCTTCCCATTGCTTCTATCATATGCTTTTGGGGTGTGGGTGTGCACTCCAAGCGGCTCTTCATATGTGGCATGACCAGCTCTTTGCCCAGCAAAACTTGATGAACAGTCGGCGTGCATTAGTGACACCAGCCATGTAACCAGGGTGTTCTGTGGTGTAGCATGTGTAAGCATTGAGAGTGGCAATATATTGTACCACAGAACCATGGGCCATCTTCATGTTCTCGGCTTGCATTTGTAGGTGTCAACCATCTCTCCATGCGAACAGGTCTCCCAAGGCCACATGCCAGTTCTTCTCCCCCTTTTGTTCTATTGTAGTAGTGAATCACTTTCGGGTTTCTTCTTCTGAGTGTCATCCACTGCTTCGTCATTGTGCATTGTACAACAGCCTTTCCTTTCTTCTGCACATAGCTCACCATGGTCATGTTACCATTGAACCCGAATTCTGAGCTATGAATCAGCCGTGATTTGGATGGTTTCATGATTGGTGGTATGTCTGGCTTGTTCTGGCGAAGAGTCCCTACAATAGTCAGGTTCTTCTCATGGAGCTTCTCAGCCAGAGTGACACTAGTGAAGTAGAACAGCTCCTGCAAGGCCACATCCCAGTTCTTCTTCCCCCCCTGAAAGCAGGGTCAAACCAATAAAGGCCATGAATTTCTCTTTCTTTATATTCCTCCACACTTTCCTAAGTGTCAGGGCTCCATATGATGTTTCATTGATCTTTTGGTGAAACAGCTCTGGATCCAGGTGTAGGTTTGTCCTGGGTAACTTCTGAGAACGCTATAGCTTTTTATTCTGCTGGAAGTGGGGGGATTTTCATTCCAGTAAGACCCCTTTTTACTGGGTCTATTGGACTTGGTCTGCGTTTCCTCTTCTGAGGACTCATCATCGGATGAGTCACCTAGGTCTATGTCTTCTTCGTCTTGGAGAGCTGGACTTGAAGACACACTCACATCTTCAACTTGGGCCAGTGGCACATAGTCCGGGTCATCATCCTCAGATACTTCAGACTCTGAATCATTCCCAATCGCCTCCTCATCTTTTTCTTCAAACAGCATCTTTAGAGCAATCTCAGCTGTAAATTGCCGAGTGGCTTTACTAAACAGATGTGTTGAGTAGAAATGCACATTGACGAGATTTGCAAGTGTTAGATGACCAGGTGTTCGCACCAAATACATCCCTAATTACAAACATGCCAAATTTCAAAAGGTTCATACCAAGAACCACAGTGAAGGCAGGTGGGTAATTTCTGACCCATGTGAATGAAGTTGATGAGCGAATACAAAAGTTGTGTTTGTTCATAGAGTAAGAAAGGAAACATAAAAATGATGATTAGTGCTGAACAAAAACATGATATTTACGGAATATATGTGATAGTAAACGATAAAATAAATTTATTTCAGATGTATAGCTAAGCAACAGTCGGGCTTACATGAGATAGCATAGAAAATAGATGTGGGTCATTTTTGACCCATGTTGTGCATTGGAAGGGTAGCAGTAAAAAAAATGTTTTTATTCCAAAAGTATGAAGATAAATAATTGAGTAAGATTAATTATTAACCTAAAACAAGTTAATTGAGGAATACGTGGAATGCTGAAAGATTAAGTTATTACAAAGATACAGCTCATAAAAACTTGGTCGGGTCACTTTTGACCCATGTTGTGCATCAAAGGGTTAACTTTGTATTATTCGTAGTTCTTCACAGATTCACGTTCAAACATACTTCATTCTCTTTATTTAAAGCTTTCACAGTGTGGGTTGACATCGCTCCCCCGTGGCCCAGCGGTAGAGTTGTCATCTCCAACATGTCCGTGCCCCGGTTCGGGCAAATCGCGTTTCACGTTTCCAGTTGTTTTTTCTCTTCTGCTTTTACTTCGGATCATCCACACGTTTTATAATTCAAACATTCGTTTTTTTTTTTCAGTTTTCAACTTTGTGTTATTCATATTTTTTCACACATTCACATCATTCCACAGTTCAACTTTTTTCAATTTTTCAACTTTGTATTCTTCATATTTCTTCACATTAACATTATTCCACAGTTCAACTTTCAGCTACAATTCAAGTTTTTCTACTGTAAAAATGGCCTAATGTTAAGTGAATGGTGTGATTCAAAAACATGCAGAATACAAGCCCTCGAGGACTAGAGTTTGACACCTATAGTTTAGTTACACAAAGTACTCCATTTCCCATGATGCCATCGGGCGGCCATCTTAGACCACCGAAGACTCCAACTCCCATCTGCCCCCATGGGCGGCCATCTTGGATATTTTATTAGACGTCTCATTACCTCTCACTACTGCTTCCACCGAGTACAGCATCTGGCTTGGTTAACTCAGCTTGATTCATACGTTCAGTTTTTTTTCAGTTTTTCAACCTTGTATTATTCATATTTAAAGCAGTAAAAAAACTGAAAAACTTTGAATAGGGCTCATTTTTAAACTGATAATGATCTAATCATTTGAATGAGGTGGATTGTGGATTGATGTGAAACAGTGAAGAAATGTGAATAATACAAAGTTGAATAACTTTGTATTTTCTCTTCTGCTTTTACTTCGGATCATCCACACTTTTTTATGATTCAAACATACGTTTTTTTTCAGTTTCTCAGTTTTTCAACTTTGTAGGATTCATAATTTTTCACAGATTCACATCATTCTACAGTTCATTTTTTTTCAGTTTTTCATTCATCTTCAAATTCCACAGTTCAACTTTTTTTTAGTTTTTCAACTTTGTATTTATATTTCTTCACAGATTCACACCATTCAATCGTTCCACATCATTCCACTTTTCAACTCCCAAACCTTCAACGGTTTCACCTTCACACGCAATTTCTTCAGAAATTGCACATTTTCTAGTTATTTTTTTTATTATTCCGCATTTCCTGTGTCTCCGTGGCTCATGGGTATTGTGTCCCCTATTCCCACTTCATGTTCGTGGGTTCAATCCCAGGCTGCGTCTTTTTGCACATTCAGTGTTTTTTTTTTTCAGTTAATTCCGTATTTTCTTTTGGTTTCAACTCCTTCCCAGTTCATCCAATACATGCCGTTCAAACTTCATATCATTCCACATATTCACGTGAAGTGCTTTTGTATTTTTCAAGGTTCAACTATTTATCGTTTTCCTACAATTCACGTTTTTTTATACTATTCATATTTAAAGAATTTAGCCTTTTCAAACTGTTCTTACTTTCATTTCATCTTACTTTTCATTCCACAGTTGAACTTTTTTCAGTTTTTTAACTTTGTATTATTCGTAGTTCTTCACAGATTCACGTTCAAACATACTTAATTCTCTCTATTTAAAGCTTTCACAGTGTGGGTTGACATCGCCCCCTCGTGGCCCAGTGGTAGAGTTGTCATCTTCAACATGTCCGTGCCCCGGTTCGGGCAAATCGCGTTTCACGTTTACAGTTGTTTTTTCTCTTCTGCTTTTACTTCGGATCATCTACACTTTTTTTTTATAATTCAAACATTCGTTTTTTTTCAGTGTTCAACTTTGTGTTATTCATATTTTTTCACACATTCACACCATTCCACAGTTCAACGTTGTATTATTCATATTTCTTTACATTTACATTATTCCACAGTTCAACTTTCAGCTACAATTCAAGTTTTTCTACCGTAAAAATGGCCTAATGTTAAGTGAATGGTGTGATTCAAAAACATGCAGGATACAAGCCCTCGAGGACTGGAGTTTGACACCTATAGTTTGTTACACAAAGTACTCCATTTCCCATGATGCCATCGGGCGGCCATCTTAGACCACTGAAGACTCCAACTCCCATCTGCCCTCATGGGCGGCCATCTTGGATATTTTATTAGCCGTCTCATTACCTCTCACTACTGCTTCCACCTAGTACAGCATCTGGCTTGGTTAACTCAGCTTGATTCATACATTCAGTTTTTTTCAGTTTTTCAACCTTGTATTATTCATATTTAAAGCAGTAAAAAAAACTGAAAAAGTTTGATTAGGGATCATTTTTAAACTCCTGATAATGAGCTAATCATTTGAATAAGGTGGATTGTGGATTGATGTGAAACAGTGAAGAAATGTGAATAATACAAAGTTGAATAACTTTGTATTTTCTCTTCTGCTTTTACTTCGGATCATCCACACTTTTTTATGATTCAAACATTCGGTTTTTTTCAGTTTCTCAATTTTTCAACTTTGTAGGATTCATAAATTTTCACAGATTCACATCATTCTACAGTTCAACTTTTTTCAGTTTTTCATTCATCTTCAAATTCCACAGTTCAACGTTTTTTCAGTTTTTCAACTTCGTATTCATATTTCTTCACAGATTCACACCATTCAATCGTTCCTCATAATTCCACTTTTCAACTCCCAAACCTTCAACAGTTTCACCTTCACACGCAATTTCTTCAGAAATTGCACATTTTCTAGTTCTTCTTCTTATTCTGCCTGTTTTTCGACGAGTTTCAGCTCATTCCCAGTTTATCCGATTCACACCGTTCCAATTTCACATTATTCCAGTTAAGCGCCCAAAGGGCGTTTCCATTTTTGGAATTCCAAGTATTCACAGTTTTCCCAGAATTCCCGGTTTTCCACCCCAAAAAGACCCATTGACTTACATTGGGTCATTTTTTTGTTTCATTATTACAGCTTTTCCATTTCATATTTTCAAATTTAACTCATTCATCTCATTTTAGGTATCCTTCCCATCATTCCAGTAATTAATACATTCCAATATTTTCCCATAATTCCATATTTTTCATCCTTCAAAAATTCATAATTCATTTCCAATGGGAGGGCTTCCCATTCATTCCCAATGGGAGATTAAACATTTCACATTTTGAGCTTTCCTATATCATATTCATAACTTTTGACTTATACATTTCACCTTATGGCTCATTCCCACTATTGTAACAGTTAATAATTTTCAATATTTTCCCATAATTCCATACTTTTCATGTATAACAATTCATAATTCATTCCCAGTGGCGGATTTAACATTTTTAATTTGAAGCTTCTCCACTTCACACTCACATTAATCAGTTAATACATTCCACAATATCAATACTACTCATATTCACACCTTCCAGTAATTCATAACTATTTTCATATTTTTACCCATAATTCCTCATTCCCATTTTCCTCACCAAAACTTTGTACCCTTCTATCTTGGCCATTCCTGCTCCGATTCCCACCGTTTCAACTTTAATCGATTCCCCTGATGCCCGCCATTCAATTCGTGTATCCATTTTCCTCTTGCCAGAATTCAAAATTTTCCCACAATTCCACACACTGTACCTTTAATGAACCAATTCATTTTCAATGAGGTCATTCATTGTGTGGGCGTTCGGCCTTCAGTGACTACTGTTTAGGTAGACAAAGTACTCCATTTCCCATGGGGTTGTCAAGCGGCCATCTTGGACACTTGCCCACATACACTGAGACTCCATTTCCCATCAACCCTCAGGGGCGGCCATCTTGGATATCTGATCAGACAGCTCATGAGCGCTCAGCCCAATTTCCACCCAGGATGGCAGCCATCTTGGTTTACTCAGAACAATAAAAACAACACTCTCCTAATGATGAACATCCAAACTATTAAATATAATCCCTCTAAATTCAGATTTTTAACTTTAAGTGTACTTTTTTCTCTCTTTTTGAAATTTTGTGATATTTTACAAAATTCGAAAAATTATTGTTTTTTTCACTTTAATGACTACAGGTGTTTGTCCGATTCAGGCCGATTCAGCATTTAACCATTCATCTTGACCCTGCCTATGACCTCAGAGTGTCATTTACCCACAATGCATCTGTTTTGCATAAGTAATAGCCCCCTAAAACTCGCGAAAAATCCGATTTTTTATGTTTCCTCTTGTGATATCTCCATTTGCGTCCGTCCTATACTTATCGTTCCAACTTTAGGTGTTTCCCATTATGGGTTAGATTGCCAAGAACACCCTCGCACCAAAAATTTCAAGTTTTTCCCATTTTTTACCCATAATTCCTCAGTTAAATATTCTTGCCAAAACATTGTAACCTTCTGTCTTCGCCAAACTTCATCCGATTCCCACCGTTCCAACTTTAATCGATTCCATTCATCCCCACCAATTCATTGGTGTATTCATTTTCCTATTACCAGAATTCAAATTTTTCCCACAATTCCACATACTGCACCTTTAATGAACCAATTCATTTTCAATGAGGTCATTCATCGTGTGGGCGTTTTGCCTTCGGTAACTACTGTTTAGGTAGACAAAGTACTCAATTTCCCATGGGGTCGTCAGGTGGCCATCTTGGACAGTTGACTACATACACTGAGTTTCGATTTCCCATCAACCCTCTGGGGCGGCCATCTTGGATATCTGATCAGACATCTCATGAGGGTTCAGCTCAACTTCCACCCAGGATGGCGGCCATCTTGGTTTACTCAGAACAATAAAAACAACACTCTCCTAATGTTGAACATCCAAACTATTAAATATAATCCCCCAAAATTCAGAATTTGAACTTTAAGTGTACTTTTTTCTCTCTTTTTGAAATTTTGTGATATTTTACAAAATTCAAAAATTTTTTGTTTTTTTCACTTAAATGACTACAGGTGTTTGTCCAATTCAGTCCGACTCAGCGTTTAACCGTTCATCTTGACCCTGCCTATGACCTCAGAGTGTCAATTACCCACAATGCATCTTTTTTGCATAAGTAATAGCCCCCTAAAACTCGCGAAAAATCCGATTTTTGATGCTTCCTCTTGTGATATCTCCTTTTGCTTTCGACCTATACTTATCATTCCAACTTTAAGTGTTTCCTATTCTGGGTTAGATTACCAAGAACACCCTTGCACGAAAAATTTCAAGTTTTTCCCATTTTTTTACCCATAATTCCTCAGTTAATTGATCTTGCCAAAACATTGTAACCTTCTGTCTTCGCCATTCTTCATCCGATTCCCACCGTTCCAACTTTATATGATTCCATTCATCCCCGCCAATTCATTGGTGTATTCATTTACCTCTTACCAGAATTCAAAGATTTCCCACAATTCCACACACTGTACCTTTAATCAACCAATTCATTTTCAATGAGGTCATTCATTGTGTGGGCGTTTGGTCTTCGGTGACGACTGTTCAGGTAGACAAAGTACTCCATTTCCCATGGGGTCGTCAAGCGGCCATCTAGGACAATTGCCCACATACACTGAGTCTCCATTTCCCATCAACCCTCAGGGGCGACCATCTTGGATATCTGATCAGCATATCTGATCTCATTCAGTTTTTCCCTTCTATCTTTGCCAGTCTTCATCCTATTCTGACCCTTCCAATTTTAATCGATTCCCCCGATGCCCGCCATTCCATTTTTACCCACAAATCAAAAGTTACCCACAATTCCACCTTTTTAGTTATTCCCTTATACCTTTGATATCCTTCATCTGATTCCTACCGTTCCAACTTTAATCGATTCCTCCAAGTCCCTCCGTTCCATGGTGGTATCCATTTCCTTCTTCCCAGAATTAAAAAATTACCCACAATTCCACTTTTTCAGTTTTTCCCTTATATCTTTGCCATTCTTCATCCGTTTACTACCGTCTACTTGCCATTCCTGCTGCGATTTCCACCATTCCAACTTTATTTGATTCCCGCAATTCCCGCCATTCCATTGGTTTATCCATTTTAACCCACAATTCAAAAATTACCCACAATTCCACTTTTTTCAGTTTTTCCCTTATATCTTTGCCATTCTTCATCCAATTCCGACCGTTCCAACTTTAATCAATTCCCCCAACGCCCGCCAATGCATTTTTACCCACAATTCAAAAATTACCCACAATTCCACTTTTTCAGTTTTTTCCTTATATCTTTGCCATTCTTCATTCGATTCCGACCGTTCCAACTTTAATCGATTCCTCCAAGTCCCGCCATACCATGGTGGTATCCGCTTTCTTCCCATAACTCAAAAACTTACCCACAATTCCACTTTTTCAGTTTTTCCCTTGTATCTTTGCCATTCCTGCTGCGATTTCCTTCGTTCCAACTTTAATCGATTCCCCCAATGCCCGCCCATCCATCTTTACCCACAATTCAAAAATTACCCACAATTCCACTTTTTCAGTTTTTCCCTTATACCTTTGCCATTCTTCATCCGATTTCGAACGTTCCTACTTTAATCGATTCCCCCAATTCCCGCCATTCCACATCATTCAACACCTCTCCTTTCAGGTGTTTCACCTTCACACGCAATTTCTTCAGGAATTGCACATATTCTAGTTATTATTATTATTCCGCCCTGTTTTTCGGCACGTTTCAACTCATTCCCAGTTTATTTAATTCAACTTGTTCCACTTTCATGTTATTCCACTTATTCAGGAATGAGGGACTTCCATTTTTCACATTCCAAATATTCAGTTTTCCCAGAATTCCCGGTTTTCCACCCCAAAAAGTTCCATTGACTTACATTGGGTCATTTTTCATTTCATTATTACACCTTTCCTTTTTCATATTTTCAATATTTAACTCATTCATCTCGTGTTAGGGATCCTTCCCATCATTCCAGTAATTAATACATTTCAATATTTTCCCATAATTCCATATTTTTCCATCTGTAAATATTCATAATTCATTTCCAATGGGAGGGCTTCCCATTCATTCCCAATAGGACAGGGGTGGCCAAGTTTGGTCCTCAAGAGCCACAATCCAGACTGTTTTCAATGTATCTATTCAACCAACACACCTGAGTCAAATCAGCGTCGTTATCAGGATTGTGCAAAGCATGCTGATGAGCTAATCATTTGAATCAGGTGTGTTAGTTGAAGACACAATGAAACAATGAAAACAGGCTGGATTGTGGCTCTTGAGGACCGAACTTGGCCACCCCTGCAATAGGAGATTGAACATTTCACATTTTGAGCTTTCCTTTTTCATATTAATAACAATTAACTCATTCATTCTGCCTTATGGCTCATTCCAATCATTCCGATAGTTCATAATTATTCATATTTTCCCATAATTCCATATTTTTCACCTATAACAATTCGTAATTCATTCCCAATGGCAGATTTAACATTTCTTACGTGAAGCTTCGCCACTTCACATTCACATCATTCAGTTAATACATTTCACACTCAACATTACTCATTTTCACACCTTCCAGTAATTCATAACAATTTTAATAATTTTACCCATAATTCCTCATTCCTATTTTCCTCACCAAAACTTTGTAACCTTCTATCTTGGCCATTCCTGTTCCGATTTCCACCGTTCCAACTTTAATCGATTCCTGCAATTCCCGCCATTCCATTGGTTTATTCATTTTTCTCTTCGCATGATTAAAATATTACCCACAATTCCACTTTGTCAGTTTTTCCCTTATATCTTTGCCATTCTTCATCCGATTTTTACCGTTCCAACTTTAATTGATTTCCCCCAATTCCAGCCATTCCATTGGTTCATCCATTTTACTCTTCCCATGATTCAAATATTACCCACAATTCCACTTTTTCAGTTTTTCCATTGTATCTATGCCATTCTTCATCCGGTTCCTACCGTTCCAACTTTAATCAATTCCCCCAATGCCCCCCATTCATTTTTACCCACATTTCAAAAATTACCCACAATTCCACTTTTTTCCAGTTTTTCCCTTATATCTTTGCCATTCTTCATCCGATTCTAACCGTTCCAACTATATTCGATTCCCACAAGTCCTGCCATTTCATGGTGATATCCATTTACTTCTTCCCAGAATTCAAAAATTACCCACAATTCCACTTTTTAAATTTTTCCCTTATTTCTTTGCCATTCTTTATCTGATTCCTACCATTCCAACTTTAATCGATTCCCCCAAGTCCCGCCATTCCATGGTGGTATCCGCTTTTTTCCCAGAATTTAAAATTTACCCACAATTCCACTTTTTCAGTTTTTCCCTTATATCTTTGCCATTCTTAATCCGATTTAATTGATTCCCCCAATTCCCGCCATTCCACCTCATTCATCACCTCTCCTTTCAGGTGTTTCACCTTCACACGCAATTTCTTCAGGAATTGCACATATTCTAGTTCCAATTATTGTTTTATATGGATGCACAGCAATTTGTTACATCTGCAAATGTTAATGCTTTCTACATACAGATGAGTATTAGTATACAATCCCCAGCGGTTATTGCTTAAATTTAGGAAAAAAAAAAGATATTTGATTGACTGTAGTTATTGATTGTAGCGAGAGGGGCAAAGTTCCTCACTTCCCTCCTGGCGTAGCAAAGTATATCCTACAGGCTGTTGTCAATCCATTAATTATGGCCTTTAATAAAAGGAGGTTACCTGATTCACTCCTGCAGGTGCTACTCCTTAATTCCTGGGTCTGCCCACAACCTGAGGGCACCTTGGTTGGCTCCTTCTGGACTCACACACTTAAGCTGGCCGTTTTGTTTAGCCTCCAGAAGAAATGCACCTCTATTAGGTGCGCACTCCATGGCCGTCAGGTCACGACGCAGCCAGGGAATGTCTGCACTCCAGTCCCTTGCCATGTGCTTCATTGAGCTGGTTGGGAGGGTTTGATTTGTAGCAGGACACAGCTTTGTTGTTTTTGCCCCCCCCCCCCCCGACAACCAGCGCCCATTCAGCAGTTGGGAAAACGTCGTGGACTCAGTCAACCCTGTTTTATTGTTTTTAGAATGTTTTAGTCCTGTTAAGGATGTTTTAATCATTTTATCCACTGACAACACTTTTGTGTTGACAGGTTGGGTGTTCTTAGTTTATCTTTGTGTTAATTTGTCATTTATTGTCAAGGCTGAAGACTCCTTGTTGGCGGTCCTGGTAGAGCGTTCCCCTTTTGAGTTGTTGTTTTATTTTAGTTTGGATTTGAGTGTTCACCAGAGTGTGTATTTCTGTGTGTGTACCGCTTGGGTGTCCCGTTTTGCTCCTTGGGGTCCCCTTCCCCCCTCTCCAGTGTTCCGAATCTGGTAAGCTCCAGCCCTTTTTGAATTGATACCAGCCACCACTTATTTGTATTGAAATAAAATTGTCATATTTATTGGACCCACACCTCTGCCTCTGACTAGTCGCCACAAACTGTTGGCATGTGGCGTTTTTGTCTTGAAGTGTGTTGGGGCAGTATGTGCGTATATTCTGTCTGTGTCTTATTTGTTGGAAGAGAATTAGATGCATCAAAGATTCTACATTCAGGAGTTTCCCGATTGGGCTTTATCAGATCTGCACCCTTGAACATTTTTAAAGAGAACGTTTGGGCTGTATCAAACCCAAGGGTTGTGGGCCAAAACTGGTCCCCTCAAAGGGAGGTTTAGGGTCCAACTTTTAGAACTTTAGAAAATTGGGAAACATAAAAGAAAATATACATTGTTGGATGGGATAGAACTAACTGTTGAATTCAGAAGTTGCAAATTACATATTTAAGAGTAGTAATTATAACAATTGTTACTTAAATAAAATAAGAGGTTTTGTTGCAGATATATGTTGCAAGTGGTGGATATTCAAAAAGGAATTAAGTTAAATGAAGCAAATAAGTACTTTGAGATAAAATTACCTCCCACATGGTTGATGAAATAAGACCATATTGAAACTTAGTAAAAGTGAGAAGTATGGATGATTAATTTGGTTGGGTTGAATCAGGGATAAAGTTGTGTGACTGGTTACTGATTAATCAAGAGTCACATATGTTAGATGAAATTTAATGGGGAGAATTTTTTAATAGAGGTGTTTGTTTTGTTTCCTGGATTTAAAATCTGTTTGTTAGTCGAATTATTGAATGAAGGAAAAAGAGTAGAGTGACAATAGGATTGATCATTGAAGTGAATCAATCGTGAAACAAAAGTTTGAAATGGTGAAAGATTCTCATATAATTGCTGATAATTACTATATCTGTTGTGCGTGTGCTTTCAAAGCAAACAAATCGGAAAAATTACAAAAAATGTAGACTATAGTATAATGCAGAAAAGGGGGACGAATTTTAATTTTAACATTGAGTGTCAGCTTGTGATAGCTGCGTGAAAGAATTATTGATTTGGTCATTGCTGACCAATTCTAAAGAATTTGATGATTTAACTAAGCAGTAGCAAATATGAGTAAGCAAAGTTAAGTAAAATTTAAGGTCTGATTTTGATTAGCCAACAATTTGAAGAATAGGTGAAAAGAAAATGCTCAATAAATAACTTATCTAACAAAATTTGGAGTTAGCAGAGAGCGAGCAAATCATGGAAATAACTTAAAATGTCGTGGGAAAGACTTTAAATTTGAATAACGTGGTAATTGATGATATTTAGAACATGGTACTAGGATAGGTTTAACACTGGGAAATATAGACAAGGGGAAATCTTACCAATAGATTATTGAGTTAGAATTTGAATTGTACTATTTTTATGTAATATGGGAACACTATAAAAGAGAAGCCAAGAGAATATTATGTGGTCGTAAGTAAGTTTTTGGCGGTCGTAAAAGGAGGAGCATTCTAGAATGGTGGAAGGCCACTTAGGGGTTATTACGCTTAAGACAAAAGGACAAAGAATAGATGGTAGCTCAACACCTACAATTACCCAATAAAATTGAAAATTTTCAATGATAGAACTTGTTGAAAGAACTTTAAAGGTTGTTTGGAGAGATAAATTAGAAGAGAAAATAAATTGAATAAAATAGCAGTCATGTGAAAAGAGACTGATAAGTAGGTTGATAATAATTGGAGAACACTTTTAATAAATAAAGCCCTCATGGAAGATAGCGATTTTTTTTTTATTTTTACTTAAAAATGAGCCTAATTACTTTTATCCCAGTTTGTAAAGCTCCAGTCGTCCCTAACCTCAGGCTGGTTTAACTTTGTTTGCTCTTTAATTGATGGAAATAACCTGAACAAAATCAGAAGGCTGCTGGAGTGTTGGAGCATCATTTCATCACAGAACGGGTGAATTTAAAAAAAGATTGAGAAGAAAACATAGATTACAACTAATATAAAAATAATAATAAAAGAAAAGTGGAGAGCTCTATGATAAATATAAAGATCGCGGTAAATACAAAGATTAGGAAATTTGACTGTAAAATAAAAGGAGTCGATGTGAAAGGGGGGTATCACTACTTGTGAATATTGGTGAACAGCTTACTAAATAAGTGATTCATTGTTGAAGATAGATAATAAGAGAACAAAATAAAGGAAAATAAAGCAGAACATTTGTGGACATAAATCGTTAAGGATTACATAAAATAAGATTGCATGATTTATTTGATGAGCAGGTTGACACATTTTTATTGGTTTGATTAAATTTATATTGCCAAAGGAGTAGTTAATAATGTGAGCATTGTGCAGACATAAAGAGTAGTCTAAACAGATAAGCTTGAGAGGAGCAGTAAAAAGCATGCTGGAAATTAACTCCTCAGTATGGTAGGGTACAGAGTTAAAATTTGTGGTCAGAAAAGGTTTTTCGTTCAAAAGGAAGGAGTAAATTTTATTGTGAAAACTTAAAGCAACAATTATGAAAAATCAGGAGCAATTGGGTCACTAAAAGTGTTAAAACAGAAGGAGGATGAATTGCAAAGGTATGACTAAAAGGCAACTGAACATAGTAGGAGTAAACAGATAAACTGCCAGTGGGAATAAAATGTGATTAGAGATTAAAACAGGATGTGACATTATGTCTGGAGGTTACATATTATGTGAAATAGGACCATTTAATATTTGAGTAAATTAGTTGACGTTTGTACAATGAGTGAAGACCATCAAATTATAAAGTTACAGAGAACATTAAAATAAGAAAACATGATTACTGTGGAGAGAAAAATAAATTGCCTCAAAGAGAGTGAGGAAAAGCATGTTGCAAATACAGCATTAAATGTTCATTTTTCAATATGTTAGAACTGGTGTTTGTAGTATAGTCATATTTAATGAAGGTGTAGAAAAAGAAAATCTAAAATCAGTTTTCATCAATTGAAAATAAAGATTAGATTAAGAGTGTTTTAGTTTGTTTGTGTGAAATTAAATTGTCTTGCTGAGGAACCAAACAAACAGGCTACAGCGAAGGGTGAGTTTTATGTTGACATAGCATCAGGTTTGTATGGGGGTTGTTTGTCGTTGTGTGATGTTTTCTGTTGGATGTGAGGCGAAAAAGGCCTCCTTGTGCATTTGTTATTTGTGTGCTTTGTGTGTTAGCTTGATGTGTTTCAGGGCAGGAGAGAAATGCCTGATTGAGTGTAGAACCAGAAGGAGTGACAGCACGTGTGTTGGAGTGGACTCTGAAGCCTCTTTGGGAGGGTTTTGATGTTGACATCAGACTTTGATCAGGACATTCGAGAAGGTCGACATCAGGGGTGTCGAAACTTTTGGCAAAGTGGGCCAGATTTGGTGAGTTAAAAATGTAGTGGGGCAGGCATTCTTTACATATAACACCAATTAATTTAAATACATTTCAGCAAACCGTTCCGTGTTTAGCTTTTTTTAATTTTAATTTCAGCTATCTTAAGCATGTGTTTTGGTTAATTTGAAACATGCACATCAAAAATGAATAGACATTAAACATCGAAATTGAATATTCACTTAACTTCACTTTTTTTAACACTTTAACTTTTTTGTAACAGTTGAACAGAAGTAATTGTACTCTTAGGTGCAAATTACATTTGAAACAAAAAAAATATCTCACCATGGCAATTTAATATTTATAGAATTTTTAAACACAATAACAGAGAAATGAACAAGTAATCATCATATCAACAAGTGCAGGGCTCATTTAAAATATGAAATTAGTAACTACAAATGTTGATTGGATTTTTAAATGGTTATTATTCTGGAGCAAAAACTAAAAAAAAAAAAAAATGTTTTCACACTTATCGTAAATGAAAAATGACTTGTCCGCATGAGTGTGATGGGTGAAACTGAGATCTGGAGTGCAGGACAAAGGCCAGGTGTGGCTCTATGGATGCGCAAGATGTCTTGTAAGTGAGAGTCCATAGCATTTTCTTACCAAATGCTCGAATCTCTCGGAAACATATCCTTATCCAGCTGTCAGTAAAAGTTGGCGATATAAAGCTGCTGGTGCTGACCGCAGCTCACTGCGTCACACTACAGCTCAACTTTCCTCCTTTTGTTGATTGTCACCGTTTTAGAAAATTAGGGGCTCATACAGTCTATTACTCATATACTAATTTGCTGTTCCTAATTGAGCCTATAGATAACAGCATTTAGCACATGCGGGTAACAGCGCTGCTGCCCAATGTAATAATTCTTCATGCGGGCCAGACGTTATTGATTTTATGATGGAAGCTGCGGGCCGGATGGAAATTGACCATGGGCCGCATTTGGCCCCTGGGTCGGACTTTGGACATGTCTGGTCTACGTCGTCGGAGGAAGAAGACTTTGTAGGATGGTCATGCTGGACTGTTCACGCTACATTCTTTTTTATGTTGATACTACAGTGTTGTCCAGCCTCACCTGTTGTGTTAAATTATGACTGGATGGCTGTAGTGATCAAAGTGGGGCAGGACAACACTGGGGGTACTATAGATTGGTATTTTGGTTGTACTGTGTCTGAATATTTGTGTCATTTGGAGGATCTGATGTTCGCATAAGGGTTCTATAAAGTAATTCCTTTTTGGATGTTGTACTGTTTTGCTTTTGAACATGATTAGCTTTGTGACAGGGTTCCTTCTTCCTGATTGGCTCGTGGAGGAAGACTCCCTGAGGTCTTTGGTATGGGGCCCCTCTTTTTCCCAGTTTGAGAGTGGTTTTTCGACGGGTACCAGCAAATATCTGTCCCCTCCAAGAGGATTGCACTGAAATTTGTAATGAGTATCATAGGTTGTAAACTAGGGAATTTAAATTGAAGGACACGTCGTAGCGTCGGGGGTTGTTAATTCTGCGGCTGCGTGTGCATCCTCTGGAGAAAGGTTCAGTGAGGTGAGGTGAGGGAGTAATTTGACCTAAAGTACTTCACAAACAATTGTGATTGAGAATGCTCATGACATTTTCCCCGTAACTTTAATCGTGTCATGTTTTGTCCATCTTTGTTGTGAGATTTAGTTTGTAGTTTCTGTTATAGGTTTTCTGTGTTTCCACCTCCTCGGTTGTTATTGTTATTAGCATCACTTGTCAACCATGTGTTCTAGCCTACTGTTTTCCACCAGCCCATTTTCCCCCGCTCTGTTGTTCCCAGGTGTCTTACGTCTCTTGATTAGTTATGATAGTATTTAAGTTCCAGTGTTTAGCCCTGTCCCTTGTCGGGTTATTGTACGTCTTCTTCCCGCTGTCTTGCCTCACGCTCCCTTGTGCCCATCCTTCCCGTGCTGCCTCCCATTCCTTGTTGCCCCAGTAAGTTGAGTTTAGCATTTTTTGTTGTACTTTGTATTTTTTGGTTCTTTCCAACCCTGCTTTTGTTTGTTATTAAATTCACCTCATTTGAGCCACATCCCAGTCTGTCCTGCATCTTTTTGGTTCCACCTTTCCCACGTCCCACACCGCCTCAAGCCGCCATGCCCAACCGTGATAAATCGTACTATCAATTTAGCTGCTCACTTGAAAAAGATTTTGATTTATATGGTGTTTATCATAAATGTACTGATAAATATCAATAGTTTTCATTTGGGTAACTGTTTAAAATAGAATAATATTAATAAAATAATAATTTGGAATTATGAAATGACCATCTTATATGACCTGCAAATCTTGTTCTTTTTTTGTTTCACCCTATTTTATACTATAAAATACCGTATATAGATAGCTTAAAAAATAGCAGTTGTCAACATGCTCTTTTTTATGGAAAAGGTATGCTCCTTACAAATCAAAACTTTAAAAAAATTACACTATCTCCCTTTGTTATTGTCTTGCAAAAATGGCCCATATAGTATGACTTTTCGCACATATATAGATTGAAGCAGAAATATTTTTAATAAGTTTTGTAATTGAATTGTTTTTGAATCAAAAATCATGGAGAAGTAAAAATCTATTCTGAATCGAATCAGAGACCCTAAATAGGGATTGAATCGTGAGACAACCAAAGATTCCCACTCCTAATATATATAAATTGCTTTTTCCCTGTGTAAATGTTATAAAGGACACAGTTTCTGGCAGAGGTGGGCAACTTTCATTTTCTGGTGGTGCGAGATTTGTCATTCATCTGAGCCCTGCCCCCTCATGGTCGGTCCATCATCTTTTCAGGCAAGACAAACTTGTAGTCTTTGGTCCATCAGTATATTTATGCCCAACCTTTTGACCCCCCAAAGGGGATGACAATTGACTTTTTTTTTTCTGGTCTGTCATTCGTCAGGCGCGGGTCTACTTCTGTCTGCACTCATGCTAGTTATGTTTTTCAGTGTTAGTACTTACACTTAAAGTTAACACCATGTCTGTAGTTCTACAGTTACAAATATTTTATTTTTTTAAAATCGGTCTATGTAATTTTCTTAAAGGGACATGGACAGAATTAACGAGCCGCTTAAAAAAATGCAAAAGGCAGAAAGAGACAAAGACAGACCAGTGTATTTACCTTAAGGCACAGGCGTCAAACTCAAGGTCCGGGTGCCAGGTATGCCCAGTCACATGTGGCCCGAGAATTCACAAATCATGACTTCAACTTTTGGGCTTCAATTCCAAATGTGCATGTTGTTTTTTGTTACCAATGTTTTTTTGTTACCAATTCACCTTTACAGGCCTCTTCATCGAAATTCTAGGTAAATGTGTGAAAAATCATACTTAAACATGATGCGTTTACATGTCTAAACTAATGGACATGCTGAATTATGATGTTGCCCACTTCTGGGAGATGATTGGATGAAGCATTACCAATCAAGTTATGATGCTTGGCACGCCATTCATGCTTTTTTTCTGTGGGGGGGGTACTTACAAGATGGCTCTCAAAGCGCAACCTCAAAAAAGGCGAGTCTAAATGCTCATGGTTTAAAAAAAAAAAATCTGAAGCATGTTTTTAACTCATGCTAGTCAAACTTTCTTGGTATAATTCACTAGGCACAAGTGTCAAACTCAAGGCCCTGGGGCACGCCCCATTATGATCTGGCCCCCCACATCATTTTATGTGGCCCGCGAAATGCTAATTTGACTTCAATGTCAAACATGCAAGTTACAAATTTGGAGGGGAAAAAAACCCCAAAACAAATCATTCAACAATCATTTTCTTATTCCTAATCTCTCTTTTGAACAGTTTTTCGCCAGCCTCTGATTTCATTACACGGCAAATGTGTGAGGAACACACTTTATTCTGGCCCTCTGACAGAAACTTTAACTACAATGTGGCCCACGATAAAAATGAGTTTGACAACAGTGCCTTAAGCAATTGGTACTCTCTGTGTAAGCTCAGGGTAGCCTGTCTTGTAAGATCCTTGCAGGGGTCCCACTGTACAAAGTAACTGGTGCTTCCTCCCTCCCCAAATAATAAAGAAAATTAGGGCTGCTGGTGCAATTCCCCCCTATTTCACATAAGTCGTGCTCATCTAACAATATGGTGGGTCGTGGATGAATATGTCCATGATCAGAAAAATTCTTTAAAAAAAAAATATAAGAAAAACAAACACAGACACACACATTCACACACACAGCACAATTTGAGTTTTATACTGCATGATGATCCATAAGACTTCCCAAAAAACAAAAACAAAATATTCAATGAGAAAACCAAAGACTTAGATAAAGATCCCTTCAAGGCGTTTTTTTTTTTTGTTTTTTTTTTTAAATATCAATGTGTCCTCAGTTAATAGTGAGCACATCACTCTGGATTTCATGGTTGAGTTGTGTCTGGAGGTCACTCAACTTTTTCTTGAGGACAGCCAGTGCAGACATGACAATTGTCTCAGGTCGTAGGGAGCCACAAGACTCCACATTGTAGTAGAACCTTTAGAGGGAAGAGTCATAGTATGATTTGATTCCAAACTATGTACACACGTGGACACAATTGTTGGTACCCCTCAGTTAAAGAAGGAAAAACAATTCTCACTGAAATCACTTGAGCGAGAGAAAAGCGTTGGACTATTCTAAAGTAGCCTTCCATAAGCCCGGATCTGAATCCCATTGAACATCTGTGGAAGGAGCTGAAACATGTCATTTGGAGAAGACACCCATCAAACCTGAGACAACTGGAGCAGTTTGCTCATGAGGAGTGGGCCAAAATACCTGTTGACAGCTGCAGAACGCTCATTGACAAATACAGAAATCGCTTAATTGCAGTGATTGCCTCAAAAGGTTGTGCAACAAAATATTAAGTTATGGGTACCATCATTTTTGTCCAGGCCTGTTTCATTAGTTTGTTTTTTGAAATATTTATGTTAATCAGCAATTCAAAAGTGATGGCTGATTTTGATTATTTTATTTTGAATAATTTTTTATTTATTGTTACTTTTGTAAGTTTCAATTGATTTCAGTGAGAATTGTGGGTTTTTCCATCTTTAACTGAGGGGTACCAACAATTTTGTCCACGTGTGTATAGGCTCATATATGACAAATGCTTTTCTCACCTTTCTGGTTTTCCATTAGGGTCATAGGGAGCCTGGACCTCATCTTCCTCAATTTCGGAATATTCACTCTTGGGCCTATAACCAGCATGTCAACAAAGCAATAAATGAAGTGAGAGAAAATCTTAATTATTCAACCAACTGTATGATGATGATTTTTTTTTGGGGGGGTATAGAAACAAGCAACCACCATTCTTCAGGTCGGGGGTAGACTGTGTGCCTCAGAGCATTGTCTGGGTCATACTCAAACGCCACTCCTGCTGTTGGGTTCCACTTGGCATGTTCCTTACCAAAACCTTTTTTGGCGTAAGCCCTCAGTCGCAATTCCTGCCCTTTGCGAAGCTTCACCAGCAAAATTTCTGTGTATGAAATATGAATAGAATTAGTGAATAAAAAAACTGAGCTCACAGATGAAATAACAGCCAATTGTAAGGTTTGCATAGGTAGCAATTTGTTATTTCCGATCTAAACCTGATAAAAGCATTACAGGTGCCCTTCAATTATAACAGGGCCATGTATGCGTGCGCATAGATGCAAATGCGGAAACTAATGTTGTAACAATAAAATGATTGGAAGTTTCAATGCTTTACTTTTTCACAGCTGAATATGAGTGTCTAAAAGCCCTAAAAATCATCATCCCTATCTGACACGCCAACTCGCTTCTCCCATTTCAATGTATGGCTCGAACCTGCTTGTCATCTATTCAAACATGCTCGTAACTCCACAGGTTTACACAAGATTTACAAAAGGTTTACAAAAGATTTCCTAGTCATCTTACTCAGGATATTCTCCCAAGCTTTCTTTATGCAAGTGAGCTGGTGAGATCAGAGCATGCAAGTCTGCCCTTTGCCTGCCCCCCCCCCCCATGCTGACATCCAAGCCGCTGCTCTCGCATTTTTGTCTTCAACAGCTTGTTTAAGGACTCGTCCAAGGGCTCTGTAGGAGACAGGTCAAGTATTCTATACAATATGCGTCAAAGTCCGCCAATGGACAACAAAGAGGCAATAAGGCGGCGTTTGACGAAAATGCATTTTGCGATGTTTGTTTGCACTCTCAAACGGATGCAGACATATTATATCGAATTGTGAGTATATTTAATCTTTAAGCCTTGTGACTAACTTCTTATTTTGCAGTCAAATTCATGTTATAATTCATAACTCAAACCCAGACCAATTTTCTCCACATATCTGTGTTTGAATAATATTTATTCAAATGCGGGATAAGTAATAGTATGTCATTTACAAGGCTTAGAATTATTATTATTATTATTAGAATATATATATATATATATATATATATATATATATATATATATATATATATATATATATATATATATATATATATATATATATAATGAAAATGAATCTTGTGGCATGCCCGAGAGAGAAATCTCGTGTGATTCAATTACTGTTGACACAAACAAAAATGACAAGAATGTTATTTTAACTTCATTAAGTTAATGAACTTAACCACAAATAATTGAAAGAAATTGGATGCAAAGTATGGATTGATAAATGTATGGATGGGCTTGAAGTTTACCATTTCGTTCAGCGTAGTCATTAGGATCATTGTCTCGACTTCTGGAGGTTACCTGAAAAGAGAGTCTTGGTGTCATGGAATGTGCCAACCGACAAGTACAACAACAAAATAGTTAATAGACCCACCGGGATGACTCTGTGGTTATTGGATAAAAGGTCGCGTGAGGTCACATTGCGCGTCTTTTCATCAGTACAACGAACATCTAAAGTCAACTCCACAGAGCACTCTGGACAGAATTCATCGCAGGTACAATCCTGAAGAAAATATAAGAATGACAGGAAGATTAGTCACCTTACCAAACTGAGAGATTCATGGAAGATTGACCTGTCGGCTGCATAAGTCGTGTTTTGTTGCACAGATGTGCATGTTTACAGTATATCGGCCGTATTCTTACTTAAATAATTACTGTAACGGTACGAGCAAGAGGGTGGATGTCAATTGGCTGTTAGCAGCAAGTGCCTTTTGCAGCTAAAAGCAGCCAGTTACCTAAGGTTGTTATGACATTATTCTCAATAAAAGAAGCAAGCAGACTGAACCACCGTCCGAGGCCATCCTTGTCCACACACAGGAATATTGTTAAAAGATCATGTAAAAATTATGATGTCTCCAGCTCACTAAGAGTGGCATGGTATGGACCCTGTGTGCACTGGTTCGAGAACACAAAAAGGTATTCCTTTTGACTTGTTTAGTAATTGCAGTCTACAAGATATGAAAATAAACATGAACATGGGGAAAGCCTCTCAGCATATTGGGAGCATTATCAATCCCAATGGTAGCCTATTACTTAGTACAGTATAATCAATATTTTCATTCATTTACATATACGTGAGCAATATGTATGCATGAATCAATTTAATTTGCTGAAATCGTTTATTTATTTATTTATTTATTTAATCTTGCTTTAATCAGGGGTGTCGAACTCATTTTTACTGTGGGCCACATTGTGGTTACAGTTTCTGTCAGCGGGCCGGTATTAATCAAATAATGTTTCAAGTTTGCCACACACTTAGCGAGTTTGGAAATCAGAGGTCAATAAAAACTATACAAAAGAGAAATTGGGAACACATTTTTTTTTTTCCCTCTCAAAACTTTTAAAAGTTGAAGATAACTTGCAAGTTTTTATTTTTGCCAGAATCCTGAAGTCAAATCATCATTTCGCTGGCCACATAAAATGATGTCGGGCTTGAGTTTGACACCTGTAATTTAAGGCACTCTCCCAAAATGACAAAATCTGGTCCCATTATTTGGTGACGAAAAAATAAGATGAAATACTGTTAAATAAAATTTGTGTGTTTGTCACACACCTAGTTTTGAGATCAGAGGCCAGTAAAAACTCTTCAAAAAAGAAAATTGGGAACAATTTTTTTTTCCCTCCAAAATTTTTAGTTGACAACTTGCACTTGCACAAGCAGTGCGGTTTTCATCCCAGCATGGAACAGTGGACCGGCTCTATACCCATGGCAAGGTTTTCGAGGGTGCATGGGAGTTCGCCCAACCAGTCTACATGTGCTTAGGGTTAGGGTTGGAGAAGGGATTTGACCGTGTCCCTTGGAGAACTCTTGCTTTGGGAGTATGGGGTACCGGACGCCCTGATATGGCCTGTTCGGTCCCCGTATGACCGATGTCAGAGTTTGGTCCGCATATCCGGCAGCAAGTCGAATCAGTGTTCAATGGGGGTTGAACTCCGCCAAGGCTGCCCTTTGTCTCCCATTCTGTTCATTACTTTTATGGACAGAATTTCTAGGTGCAGCCGAAGCATGGTCTGGTTTGGGAGCCTCAGCATTGCATCTCTGCTATTTGCGGATGATGAAGTGCTGCTGGCTTCCTCGGGCTGTGACTTCCAACTCTCATTGGAGCGATCCGCAGCCAATTGTGAAGCAGATGGGATGAAGATCAGCTCCTCCAAATCTGAGATCATGGTCCTCAGGATCGGCCTACGAATTGGCCCTGTTTCCCATCAAATAATAGTGAAGTCTATGTTTCAATATCCATATAGTGATGTTTTAAATAGATTTAAACCGTAGTAAATAAGTATCCCAGTTATTATGTGAATCTTTTTTTTTTTTTTTTTTTTACAAAAATCGTTGCATTCAGTGGAACACTGTCAAAATGTATGCATCTAGGACAAGAGCATTAATTGTATGAAAAAAAAATGGTTACGGAAGATAATAAATTTCTATTAATTCCATGCAACCTAAGGAAAGTGCTATACTGACAGGGAACATAATAAAATGTTATTTTTGAGATATATAGCATGATTTTACCTGTAGTATGGAGACAAACGGGATGTTTATGAAAAATACAAAGCTGTTAAATCATGACTAGAACTTACCCTTGAGTACTGCATTTTTTCTACAATATCATCACTGGTGAGTGGAATGAGACCTGAGTAAACAAGAGAGACCTCTAAATATGAAAACAGTATCCAGCGGTAGCCAACTATATAAAAAAGTCTAACATACCAACTCGGTGGGCGATGAACTCATCATGAAGTACTGATGAATTGGCATCAATCTGGATCCAGTCAATCGCTGTGAAGTAGTAGAAATATCAGAATATTACCTGGTACATAGCTGAGAGTGTACAACATTATTATTAAAACATGACACACTGCTCCACTGCGTTTCTTCAATTATAGTCCATATCACTTAAATTTTATAGATTAAACATATTTGATATGTGACAGCCCACAACATGTGATTTTAAATTGTCTTAAGTCTAACCAATTGATCTTAAAAGGACCCACTTCTGTTTACTTTACATACTGTGTGTCTGTGATATATATATATATATATATATATATATATATATATATATATATATACTGTGTGCGTGTAATATATATATATATATTACACACACACACAAACACACACACAGTGGCTTATATATATATATATATATATATATATATATATATATATATATATATATATATATATATATATATATATATATATATATATATATTATATATATATATTTATGTGTGTGTGTGTGTGTGTGTGTGTCCTATTGAGACATTTTTTGCGCTGGTTTGGTGTGTTGTTTTTTTTGTTTTTTTATTCCCGCAATGGCCTTACATTTATTTTGATACACAGCCTGTTTCAGTTTAATTTATTTTTCTTTCAAATTACAAGTTCCAAATATTTTTTGTTTTACCACCCTTTCCTGCTTTTGCATAGTGTAGCTCTACTTAAAGGGATAGTGTGTAAGATTTAGACCGTTTTTCATGACGGACAGCAGGTGCTGCATGTGCTGCATTTTCCATTGTCCGTAGCTATTACAAACATGGCCGCCTCTTGAGAAGTGCTGCCCCCCATATAAAATAATGTAATGATAATTGGACCTATAATTACATTTAAAAGATGCTGTCGGTCAATAAGAACACATTCATTTGAAGGTTTTAGAAGTTTATAATCATTTAATGGATTTTTTTTTAATGAAAAACGGTTTAAATCTTACACACTGTCTTTTTAAAAACTCATTAAGATGCAAATGTGCAAAGAGTAAATTCTAGCTATTATTTCAACTGGTCTTGTTTATTGATCAACTCTGTATATATGCTTTATGGAGATTCGTCCAAAATGTCAGCCTGCAGTCTGTGGATGGTTCCTATTACAGGCTGTAAGAGCTGGTAAGAGACATCGAAAGTCTGACCAAATTTTAGCCATCAATAAAAATCCTACCTACTGTGGGCACTTCAGACATGAAGACGCGTCTAATAGAATTGGCAACCCTAAAACCAAACAACATGCAACCAGAAATCAAAACAAAGTATTGCACTGTTCACAGACGCGAAGTACTTTGATAAAAGCTAATTGCAAACAAAAATTAACTCATACTCACGCCAAATCGGTATTTTCAATTACAAACTTCACGTTCTCATCTGTAAGCTCAGAGATTTTTACGGTTGGTTGGTTTGCATAAGGCATCGTAGTAGAGAAATGGGTCCAAAGCGGCTAAAACACCCACGACTTCACCTAAGTGCTGGAGCGTCTTGCTCTTCTTCGCTGATGTCGTTCTCAAATACTCGACCCAAGCCTTCATCTCTCGAGCGCCACTCTCTGATCAATGTTTTGGAGATGTAATTTTCGAAACACAAGAGGAAAGGGTTTAAAATGTGAGAGGATACCTACGTGAGAAGATACTTTCAAATTAAAGTTATTTTTTGCGTTTAATTTTTGCTTTGAGTTTGTACCCAAATCTTTTTTTTTTCATGTATGTGTTTGTTTTCAACTGTGTTCATCTGTGTTTTTTTCACTTGTTTTGTGTATATGTGCCTTAAATTCGTTTGTTTGTTTGTTTGTTTTTATACATTTTTTGTTGGTGCATTTTGACGCGTTTGCGTTATTGTTTTTGTTTGTTTGTTTTGTTTGGCTCATCCCAATGTTTTTGTAGTCTTCTGTGTGGACGTACATTTAGCGTTTTTTTTTTTAACTTGTCCAGCCCGCATTAGCGTACACTTTCCTCCAAGCGAACCCTGAGCTTAAATGAATTTGACGCCCCTGTCTTACACTGTCACGTATCAACAGGATATTAACAATGGCCAACACTAAACTCGACAGAATATCGCTCAAGGCCATCTTCTAACAAATTCCTCTTTAATTTGCCTGGAGCGCCACAACCGGACTGAGTGGCTGGAAAAAAAATTGCATCGACAGTGTTCGCAGTTGTGCAGATGAACAATTTCGACCTGATTTTTGACGAATCTGCAGACAGGAAACAGCAAATTACTGGACTGTGGACAAACGACGAGCTCGAAGATCCGGACCCAGTTGAACCGTAACGGCTTATTAAAAGCTGTGGTTGCTTCTGTTTTATTGTACCGTATTGCGGCAAGTTGTGAAGAGGGCACTCAGGTACGATGCATTGCTTAAAAAAACACACACACACAAAACTACACGTTATTTGTTGTAATCTCAAGCTCCATGGGCAATCATAAAACGGCATAATTGAACGGGGAAGAAACGGAGTTGTTTGCGTTGAGAATGTTTGCATTTCGTGTTCTGACCAACAGCCGTACATCACTTTGAGTAGGTATTTGTACAAAAATCTCAAGTTTAATTGATTTAGATAACACCAAAACGTACTCTTTAAGGTTCTCGCGGTTTCCTAATGCCTTAAAAAACATAGAATCCATTAAACAAAAAGGCCGTAGTTAGCATTTAAATGTTCTAAATCAGTTATTGATCATTCGGATTTGATTGTAAAGAGTCTCGCTATTTCAAGTAGTGTTGGTTAAAATCTTGAGGCTATGGTTATGGTTGCCTCCGCTGCCGAAAAAGCATGACTGTCGCAGATTTAAAAACCATTTCTTTTTTTTCCCCCACGCACTCATGCACAGTTTACTTTAACTGATATATATATATATATATATATATATATATATATATATATATATATATATATATATATATATATATATATATATATATATATATATATACTGTGTGCGTGTAATATATATATATTACACACACACACACACACACACACACACACACACACACACACACACACACAGTGGCTTGCGAAAATATTTGTCCCCCTTGTACCTTGAACTTTGTGACCTTTTGCCACATATCAGGCTTCAAACATAAAGATATAAAACTAATTTCTTGTGAAGATTCAACAAGTGGGAATCAATCATGAAGCCGAACACACTTTCTTCGATAGTTTAAACTTTTTTAACAAATAAAATCTGAAAAATTGGGCATGCAAAATCATTCAGCCCCATTGAGTTAATACTTTGTAGCGCCACCTTTTGCTGCAATTACAGCTGCAAGTCGCTTGGGGTATGTCTCTATCAGTTTTGCACATGGAGAAACTGATATTTTTGTCCATTCCTCCTTGCAAAACAGCTGGAGCTCAGTGAGGTTGGATGGAGAGCGTTTGAACAGCAGTTTTCAGTTCTTTCCACAGATTCTCAATTGGATTGAGGTCTGGACTTTGACTGGGCCATTCTAACACCTTGATATGTTTTTTGGTGAACCATTCCATTGTAGCTTTTGCGTTATGTTTTGGATCATTGTCTTGTTTGAAGACAAATCTCCATCCCAGTCTCAGGTCTTTTGCGGACTCCATCAGGTTTTCTTCCAGAATGGTCCTGTATTTGGCTCCATCCATCTTCCCATCAATTTTGACAATTTTCCCTGTCCCTGCTGAAGAAAAGCAGGCCTAAACCATGATGCTACCACCACCATGTTTGACAGTGGGGATGGTGTGTTGAGGGTAATGAGCTGTCCTGCTTTTACGCCAAACATAACATCTTGCATTGTTGCCAAAAAGTTCGATTTTGGTCTCATCTGACCAGAGCACCTTCTTCCACATGTTTGGTGTGTCTCCCAGGTGGCCTGTGGCAAACTTTAAACAACACTTTTTTATGGATATCTTGAAGAAATGGCTTCCTTCTTGCCACTCTTCCATAAAGGCTAGATTTGTGCAGTATACGTGTGCAGTATACGACTGATTGTTGTCCGATGGACAGATTTTCCCACCTCAGCTGTAGACCTCTGCAGTTCATCCAAAGTGATCGTGGGCCTCTTGGCTGCATCTCTGATCAGTCTTCTCCTTGTATGAGCTGAAAGTTTAGGGGGACGGCCAGATCTAGTAGATTCGCAGTGGTCTGATACTCCTTCCATTTCAATATTATTGCTTGCACAGTGCTCCTTGGGATGTTTAAAGCTAGGGAAATCTTTTTGTATCCAAATCCATCTTTAAACTTCTCCACAACAGTACCTCTCTGGTGCCTCTCCAGACCTGCCTGGTGTGTTCCTAGTTCTTGATGATGCTCTCTGCGCTTTAAACAGACCTCTGAGACTATCACAGTGCAGGTGTATTTATACAGAGACTTGATTACACACAGGTGGATTCAATTTATCATCGTTAGTCATTTAGGTCAACATTGAATCATTCAGACATCCTCACTGAACTTCTGGACAGAGTTTGCTGCACTGCAAGTAAAGGGGCTGAATGATTTTGGACGCCCAATTTTTCAGTTTTTATTTGTTAAAAAGTTTAAAATATCCAATAAAGTGTGTTCCACTTCTTGATTGTATCACACTTGTTGTTGATTCTTCACAAGAAATTATAGTTTTATGTCTTTGTTTGAAGCCTGAAATGTGGCAAAAGGTCACAAAGTTCAAGGGGGCCAAATAGTTTCGCAAGCCACTGTGTATGTATATATATATATATATATATATATCAGAGACAAAAATCTTTCTGAATCAGTTCCCATGCATCATGTTCTTGTAGGATTGTGATACTTTTTCCCAATTTCCCGACTCTGGCCTCACAATGACGAGATGTTCTTCAAGGCTTCGGCAGTTTCATATGGGTTTGATACATTCTTCAGGTTTTTCCACTCGTTTTCAGCACATTTTAACAAACTGTTACTCCACTGACATCAAGGTGCGTTCCTACCTTCAGTATATTAAACACAAGATCATATCCCCTCCCAGCCCTCCATATGATCATGTGTGTCAGGTAGGGGACCCAATGCTACGATCAAAAGCTGTATCAGTTGACCCTGCAGCTATTAAAGGACCTGAGATCCAGAAGGTTATAAGCAAACTGGTCAAAGTAATGCGTCGATTTGAGTGTGTTGGTATTAGTGCACCACAGATCGGAGTGCCACTTAGAATCCTGGCCTTGGAATATCCTCAGAAGATGTTGGATGAGAGTTCACCTGTGTCGAGAGAGGTTCGTGCCCTCTCCATCCAGCCACTGAGAATATTTGTCAACCCTCAGATGAGGGTGTTGGATTGGCAGACTTTGCTCTTTCAAGAAGCCTGTGAGAGCTTAAAGGGCTTTTCTGCCACAGTTCCACGTTACCGGTCAGTGGAAGTATCAGGTATACCATTTTAGATCAGAATTTATAGTCAAACAAATCTTCAATAACTCTAAAACATTTTTTTCCTGTTAATTTTAGGACTGAATGAAAAAGGAGAAGCTACAACTTGGCAGGGGAGTGGTTGGCCTGCTCGAATCCTCCAGCACGAGATGGATCATTTGGATGGGGTGCTTTACATTGATCGCATGGACAGCAAGACTTTCATAAATGTCAACTGGCAGGAATACAATGAATAGAAAAATAGGCCTAAAATGTGTTCTTTTTTAGAAACAAAGATTGTATCCAACACTAGCATTTTATAAAAACATTTCACATCAACCGTTTGTAAGTACATTCATACACAATACTTAGGAAAGTGTAAATTGTGTAAACTGTTCTTGGTAAAACTGTGATTGCTTCTGGTGTATTGTACCGTATTGCGTCAAGTTTTGAAGAGAACACTCAGGTATGATGCATTGCTATTAAAAAAAATACTACACGTTATTTGTTGTGAGCTCAACCTCCATGGGCAATAATCAAAATGGCATATTGGCCAGGAAACATTGAGTTGTTTGTGTTGACAATGTTTGCGTTTCTTGCTCCAACCACCACCCATATATCAAGTATCAGTTTACAACAGGTGTCATCAACCTTTCTGAAACCGAGAGCTACTTCTTTGGTACTGAGTAATACGGAGGGCTACCAGTTTATGTGAAGACCCTGATCATGTTATTGATTTATCACAAAAAAAGCAACAGCTGTAGTAAATATGTGAACCAAGAGTAATATGTAATGTATATGTCATATATGCATAATCGTTAGTAAAATACTTGGAAAATCACAATGTTCTATCACTTGTAAACTGTAGAACAGGTCTGCGGGCTAATCATTTGATCCTCGGGGGCTACCCAGTGCCTGCGGGCACCACGTTGGTGACCACTGATTTACCCAATAAAGGCTTCATCCTCCCACAGAATTATCCTTCATGTGCTTATGTTTGTTTCAAATACAGCTTGCAGTTTGTTTCAAATACATAAAAATCAGTTTCTGTTAACTACATACAAAGTGAACAATTTCAAGCCTTTGTTTCAATTTGTATTGTGGTAGAAAGACACCATAATAAACATTCTGTACTTCTGAAAAGTTTGAAAATGTCATGTGACCAACAATAAAGCAAATGGTCCTGTATTTGGTGGAAGGGCAATGGTAGATGTCACGGTACTGCAATTTGACTTACTCTTTTGGGTCATTCACCCAGTTATACCTCGCTAATACAGTATGTACCGACATACAGTACACATAGTGTTTTCTTCACAACATACTCAACTGCATTTTAGGTGTGGCTTTCATGAAGCCAACTTTTCAGATTGCAGATGCTGCACCGATCCTCACCTTACTCATGAACAAGACCCCAAGATAGTCCTTCACTTGGGACAGGATCTCTATCTTGACCCCAAAAGAGCCTATTATACCCTTTCTTACCAATAATCTACAATTTTGAGGTGCTTATTTTCTTCCTTGAGACGAAGTACTGGCCACGGCCATTTGCGAAAAATTGTAAAATTGGAGAACCTTCATGTTCCATGCCTCAACGCTATTCTGGCCAATTTTCAGTTAACTTGCTCAAACAGGATTAGCACAGTGCAAAAACTGAGTTAAGATTTTTGTCAGTGGTGGAAAAGGAGATTTGAAACACATATTTTGAAGACCCGCCCCCATCATATATTTTGGCGAATCTGCAAAAAATTTTGCACAGTTGTGGCACTATGCGTGGTAATGGAGCTCGCCAAATGTGAAGTTGATTGGTTCAAGGGTTTTGGGACCGAAAAATGTACAAAAACTGGTAACTGGCATATTCAACAGTTGATAACTCTGGCTCTGTACATCCAAACATATGGCGCTCTAAATGTTTTTGTAGGTCTTGAGTATTACATATGCATAAAAAATTCCGCAGCTCTAGGTCAAACAGGTCTCAACTGGCTTCTTGTTTTAGGATCATCTGGGTTCAATTACAGCAACTTTTGCTGATTTGGGAAAACGCTGACTTTGAAGTGGTGTACAGACCACCCCCTTTATCACAAAGTATTAAAATTTGGAAACCCTTATCCTCCAAGTCTCGATGCTATTCGGACAAATTTTCAGTTCATTTATTCTTACAGGCTTAGCAATACAGGAAAGTTTAAAAATTGATGTTTTTGTCTGTAGCTAGGTGGTGCTATAAAAAAATTGAAAATTAACCATGCACATATTTTAAAGTTATAACTAGTAAGTTTTCTGTAAAGTTTCAGATTTTTTTTAACTTGCACATTGCAGTTATTAAGGTTTTTGTAGCTCATGGCGAAGGAAATTTGATTTGGAAACACATATTTTGAAGCCCCACCCCCATCATATATGTTAGCTGATCTTCAAAAAATTCTGCCCAGGTGTGCCCCTATGTCAGATAATGGGGTATGCCAAATTTGAAGTTGATCGGGTCAAGAGTTTTGGTACCGAAAAATTTACAAAATCGGGCCAAATGCTACGTTCAACAGTTGATAACTGGTTCTGTATATCCTAACACATGGTGCTCTATGTTTTTGTAGGTCTCTATGTCTTACATATGCGTAGAAAATTTCGTAGCTCTAGGTCAAACGGGTCGGAACTAGCTGCCGTTTTAGGATCATCTGGGCTCAATTACAGCAAGTTTTGCTGATTTGGGCAAACTCCAAATTTGAAGTGGCATACAGACCACCCCCTTTATCACAAAGTCGTAAAAATTGAAAACCCTCATTCTTCAAGTCTCGATGCTATTCGGACAAACTTTCTGTTCATTTAATCCTACGGGTTTAGCACAATACACGAAAGTTTAAAAACTGACGTTTTTGTCTATAACTAGGTGGTGCTATGAAATATTTCGAAATTTATCATGCAAATTCTTTAAGGCTATAACTAATAAATTTTCTGTAAAATTTCAGAATTTTTGAAGCTTCCACATTGGCGTTATTAAGGTTTATGTTGCTCATGGCCAAGAAAATTTGACACAGTAATTTAAAGCCCCACCCCCATCATATACGTTGGCCGATCTTCACGAAATGTTGCCCAGTTGTGGCCCAATGCCTGATAATGGAGCATGCCCAATTTAAAGTTGATCTGGTCAACCGTTTAGGAGCTATTAAGAGGAAATTGGTACCTGAAAACATCCAAAAACGGTCCAAAAAGGCACATAAAAAATTCATATCGCTGGTTCTGTACATCTTAGCATATGGCGCTCCATAACTTTTTTGTAGGTCTTGAGGTCCTACATATGCCTAAAAAATTTCATAGCTCTAGGTGAAACCGGCTGTTACCCAGTATATTTATTCGACACTAGATGGCACTAAAAATTAAGTTTTTAGATTTCATGTATGCAAACACAAAAATATCCAATTTTACAGCAGGCGTAATGATTGTGCAAATTTTGGTGACTTCGTGCATGTTTAGTGTCAGGTTCACCAAGCCAATTACTGTCAACACGAGCGTTTGTCTAAAAGAAAGAGAGAAGGCAACGGTTATGCTCATGCATGAGGAGAACGAGACAGGACCACAAAGGCTGCAGTACTGCCGCGCTCTGAGGTACTTCCTTGTTTCCCTTAGTTTTATTATTCAGAGGTCCCTAGGTTACATGTAGGTTCCGGCCCTAAAGGGTAGAGATGCATGGGGGAGCGATTTATGTGACCGGAACCCAAAATCTTGTAATACATCTTGTGACAGCTAAGCGCGCGCGTGCAGGTGTGTGGCTCAATGCAGTATGCAGCAACACGTTCCAGTAAGACGGGTGCTCGGGTCCACCGCATTTCCCCACCCGACTTCTTCTTTCTTGGGGAGCCTTCCAGGTGACCCCGGTCCAGGATGTTGTTCAATTGTTGTTTGACAGGCCCTGTCTGAAAAAGATTTCAACAACCACCAGCACACGGCCTCGAGTACACTTGTCATGAGTGGAACATGTTGCTATCCTAATGATAAGGACAGGGTGTCAAATGTATAATCACATTGAATCAAAAACATTAATAAATCACTTCATCAATCAAACAGGAACATCTGATCAACATAATGTCTAACACGTGAGTGATTAGTACATGTGCTCTACTTCCCTGAGTATTACTGATTGCTACATTAAGGACATAAATTGACATGTCCTATTTGATTGGCACATCCGATTAAAAACATTGATTCAGTACACAATATATGTAAAGGATTCCTAAATTCCTAAACAATTCCCTCCTCTTGATTCTGCATTTACCACCACCACAAAGCATCAACAGCGGAACCTCCAATCGGCTTTATTCAGCTGCATCATCACGTGAGGTCAACTCCGGGAAGACAGGGCACATTTCCTCATACAGATGAGGAGGTACGAAATTGTAGTCCCCTCGCTACCTTGAGGAGGAGTGCGCACACCGAGATCCGGGTCCGGACCGGGTTGGAGAAATAACGGGTACACCTCATCCAACCTGGTTTTAGTCGGGGCAATAGCAGTTGAGATAAGTCGGCCAAGCAATGCGCGAATGCAGGGAATGCAACAACAGCCACACAATGTGAGAACAGAAGTGAAAATGGCAACTGACAGCATGAAGGTGACATTTTGTCCCACCACTCAGACCACGGGGTTGTGTTTACCCCGGAGTGCTCTCGCATTTTCCTGTTCAGAGTGTGCAAGCCATCGATGGCTTTGGTCAGCGCCCCGTCAGGGGCGGTGTTGTCGGGAATCCAGGTGCAACACTGGTTTCCGAAAATGGCGCACACGCCGCCCTCCTTTGCCAGGAGCATGTCCACTGCGATGCGAGTGTGGAATGCCATGAGTGAGGTTGCCGCGAGTTGTTCTTTTATAGCAAGTAGCCCCTCCTCTGTATAGTTGCCCAGCTTCTGCACATTGTAATGGATGTAGTTGATTCGATCTACATTTTTATTTGGTGTGATCCATATGAAAATGGATTCTAAACCCGCTGCAATTTGCTTGACCAACTTATACTCATCTGGTACTCCGCGAGGCACACCGATAGCGTCAATGTAGGTGGGTTCCCCGGCACTCCAGGCAGCACGCCGTCTCCTGAAATGCTTCACTTTTGGTGGAAAAGGGCGCGGAGTGATCTGTGAAGCGGCCGCTAGGATTTCCTCTGCCGTGGAGGGGAAGATTGTTACAGGCAACAGCAGAGATATAAGAGCACAAGTGCCTTTGGCATTTCTCAATGTGTCATAGAGTTTGTTGTCGCCACACCACCACCACACGTCGCTACGTGGTATTAGCCCTGTCTGGTCAACGGTCGTACTGCGCCAAGTGGAATTTGCACACTCACCTCTCGGCCGCATTTTGGTCATCACCTCTACGAGGCACTTGGATGGAATGGAAGCAGGGATCACACGCAGCAACGGCCTGGCCTCCATGCAGAAAACACAGCTGTAATTTACTGTTTTGGCAGTCGTTTCCATCAGGAACAGCCAGTTGTTACCTTGCTGCGTGACTCCGGTGACGGTTAAAAATTTTTCATCAACAGTCATTCTTTTGTTTGATTTTACCGTCACCTTCGACGCGTCAGTCACTGTGGCCAAGTCCCGGTGCACGTGTGTAGCCACCTGTGGCTCTTTCAGCGCATTTGATACACAAATTGAGATCACGTGGTGTGGAGGCATGCTGTGTGTGTACGGAAACAGAGCAAGCTCTACACAAGGGTCAGGAGTGCAAAACCGGATTGAAGTGTTCACAATGATTTGGAGGCCTGCTGCGACTTTGGCGAGAGTGACCTGTGGATAGAGAAGTTTGGCACAGGCGTCGGTTGTCCAACTTTTCCAATTTGCACCTGTTTCCGCAACCAAAGCACTCCACCTGGTGGCTTTTGCAGTCAGATACCATTCATATCTTTTCCCGTATTCCTGACCATTGCGCAAATATGCTTTACCGCTACCGACGAGTCCCTGGAGTTTTATGTACATATGTCCATGGCAGAAAGATTGTTGAGATGCTGTTTTCAAGAAGGCAGATCATGGTATTTGTCACGGGACCCACATCAAACTGATTACAAGATGAGAAATTTCTCCGTGTGGGGTACTCAATACGTGTTGATTTTGGTTTTATTTCGCGTTTTTCATGGCTAGGCATGTCGGTGGAGTTGGTTTCTATGGTAGTATTGCCGATAGTTTTGACAGCCGGTTTACCATATCTTATGACTCTCCAGTTATGAATGCCCCCCACTTGCACCCCATAGAGGAATGCACCTGTTATCAGCATCCCACCAATGTAAGACACAGTAATGCCTTTGCCCATGTAGGTGTGGCCATGTCGCTCGACGTACCCCTAAACAGGAAGGGTGTCTTTAAAATTCTTCACAGACCGTCAATGTTTTCAGACACTACAAGTCTGCACCCACCGGTTGGTCGGACTTTGCTCACCCCTCCTTTTTGGGTAAATCGAACGAGATCACCTTTTTACAATGCGTGAGATGTATCCAAGTTTGTCGTTCCGCGATTTTCGCGGCCGTCGGCGTGGTCAGCAGCACTTGGTGTGGTCCTTCCCACCGTGGCGAGTGCCAATGCTTCCGTTTGATGCTCCGCACCAAGACCCAGTCACCTGGAACGACCTGGTTGTCCTGTGGGGAAGAAACGCAATCGCTTCCTGTTATGCAATCGCTTACTGGTGTTCGTTCAGACCTTTTTTCTAGGGTTTTTCGCATATAGTCAGACGCACTGTGTCCAAGGCCGATTTGTTTCATCCATACATTTCTTCAGCCTGTTTTTGATTGTGCCGTTCATTCTTTCCACTAATCCTGCACTTTGCGGATGATAAGAGCAGTGGTGCTTAATGCAATGTGAAACATTTGGCCAATTTTGTCAATCACTTTATTCACAAAGTGTGTTCCGTTGTCGCTATAGATGGTTTCCGGGATACCATATCTAGGTATGATGTCTTTACACAACGCTTTGGCTACAGTTAGCGCATCGGGCTGCTTTGTTGGAAATATCTCAACCCATTTTGAAAACGCGTCTATAATTACAAGACAGTATTTCTTTCCTTCACTTTTGCTTAGTTCTATGTAATCCATGTGGATTCGTTGGAATGGGTAGGATGCGGGAGGGTATTGACCCCGTTTTGTCTGAACGTTCCCCTGGGGATTATGTCGTGCACAGATCGTACAAGCCCTGCAGAAATGTTTTGAGTATAGACTGAACCCATAAGTTGAGAAATGTTGGTTAACAATTCCGACCATTCTTGCGGTTGAGACATGTGTTTTCCCGTGACTCAAAATGGCTGCCCACCTGTAGAGATTTTTCGGAAGAACGGGCTTGTCACCTGGACCGACATAAACCCTCTTTTAGAGTATGGCCCCCTTCGCGACCCATTGTTTTTGCTCTTGGGCAGGACTTTGTTGTTGCATGTCGATTAGGACATCGTCCTGTAAGATGGCGCTTGGAGGTAATTGCGTTTCATCAGCCATCCCTATGAAGGGCTTCTCGGCCGCCTGTTTTGCAATTTTGTTGGCGAAAGCGTTGCCTCGCGAGACCTGATCCGCTTCGGTGGTGTGTGCCGCACACTTACATATTGCGATTTGTTTGGGTAGTTGCACTGCGTTTAGCAATTGACTTAATACGTCGGCGTGCGTTACGGCCTTCCCTGTGGAGGTTATCATTCCCCAGTTTCTCCAATATTGCGCGAACACATGACAAGTGGAAAAGGCATATTGGCTATCGGTATAGATCGTCACTGTTTCCCCTTCCATAATAATGCAAGCCTGTGTGAGTGCTATGAGCTCAGCCGCCTGAGCCGAGAAACGAGCCGGAAGCGGCTCCGCTTTCAACACAACCTCTGTTGTAACCACGGCATAGCCAGTTTGCGTTTTCCCCAAGCCATTCTTTTTCGAGGAGCCATCCACAAAAAGCACATGTCCCGTTTGCAATGGTTGATCTTTTAGATCGGGCCTACATTTTGTTGTACTTTCGGCTAGCGCCTGACAATCGTGTTTGTCGCCATCTTCAGGAAGTGGCATGAGGGTGGCTGGGTTCAAAACCGTGCACCTTTCCAGCGTGAGGTGCGGCTGTGACAATAATATCGCCATGCAAGACAAGTGTCTTGCCGGTGACAGAAAGACCATGTTTGTCTGAAGGAGCAGTGCGGCAACCGTGTGTGGAACCCTTAAAGTGAGAGGATGGAAAAGCACGATCGATGCACTACACCCCACGGCCATAGAGGCCGCCACCACAGCCCTCACACAGTGAGGAAGTGCACAAGCCACACTGTCTAGTTTGGAGGAATAATATGAAACAGGCCTCATTTGATCCCCATAACTTTGCACTAACACTGACGTCATATAATTACCTTTGCAATCTACCATCTGAACAAAAGATTTGGAATAGTTTGGGATCGCCAAGGCTGTGCTTGAAACTAGTGCTTGTTTGACCTCACAAAAAGCCTTCTCAGCCTCAGGCGTCCACTTTACAGGTGAGGACATTGTCATGTTTTCTTCATACATCAATTTGGAGAGAGGAGTAGTGATTTCAGCATAATTTGGGATCCATGACCTGCAGTAATTTGTCAATCCCAAAAACGACATCATTTGCTTTTTTGTTAAGGGTTTGGGGGCCTGTAAAACGGTTGTTTTCCTATCCTCTAATATTGCCCTGCTCCCACCACTTAAATTATGCCCCAGGTATTTTACCTGCTCTCTACAAAGCTGCAGTTTATTTTTGCTTACATTGTGACCCTCATTTGCCAAATGAATCAAGAGAGCGACTGTGTCTATTTTGCAAGTTCCTTCATCTGGTGAGGCGAGCAACACGTCATCAACATAGAGCAACACTTGACTTCCTCCTGGAGGCACAAAGGTGGACATGCTGGCTGACATAACTTGGGAATATATTGTTGGACTTTCGCAATACCCCTGAGGCAACCGAGTGTACGTGTACTTTTTCCCCTCGAAAGTGAAAGCAAACCAGAATTGACTATCTTTTCTACTGGAACAGAGAAAAATGCATTGCTGATATCCACCATGGTAAAAAAAATTGCGTCTGACCTTAATGAATTGAGCAAGGTATGCGGATCTGGGACACAGGGCGCCCGCTGAAAGACAGCGGCATTTACTGCCTGTAAGTCCTGAACCATCCTCCAGCCTACGGAGGGTGGCGCTTTTTTCACTGGAAAGATAGGTGTGTTGCAAGGCGAGTCAGGACATTCAATTATTACACCAGCCTCAAACAATGCTTTCATTACTGGCCTAATTCCCTCACGAGCGTTCGGATTCAAGGGATATTGTTTTACACATGGTCTATACTCTGTTATTGGCCTAATTTGTACCGGCTGCGCGCTTTTGACCAAACCGACATCAGAGGGACCCGTTGACCACAATTTCTTTGGCACTTTCGCAAGAAGCATTTCCTCCTCCTCTCCCAGGAGGCAGAGGTCTGCACTGTTTCACATTGATGGGTGAAAGTGGCGTTCAGCACTCTCACTCCACTCTGCCTCGGGCTTGTTCTCGTCCGGTTGCCAATCTGTTGCGTTTTCACCTCTCCAAACAAGATTCTCTAGCTGTTCCCACTTTTCCTCGCGCGATTTGCACAACGACACATGTGGCACCCATCTGCACAACTCTCGCAACCTTGGAGGGAGCCTCACTCCCGCTACAGCAGGTCGTTTTATACCACAAGGTTACATGTAGTGTCCAGCAGGTCGTTTTATACCACAAGGTTACATGAAGTGTCCGCGGTCATTTTGCTTTGTTTGTCAGGCGTGAGGAGCAGTGCTTCCTCCAGTAATGCTTTTCCTGCGCAATGTGGGGGCTTCTCACTTACGTCAAGGGCGTAGTACAGGAGCGGCTCTCTGTAACCGCGCAACACACACAAATCCGCACGCGTCAGCTCGGCCTGTCTTTTTACTACCATGCGTCCTTCGGTCGTCAGTACTATTGCTAGTCCCATTCTACACAACCCATCCCTTCCCAGCAGGTTAATCGGGCACTAATAGAACCGGCAATTTGCATGTTTTCCCTAGTGGGTCTCTCACCCACACGGGTTGTGTTTCTGATACTGCAGAGAGATGCCCCTGTGCAGTCCTCACAAACACCTTCTTAGGGGTTATTACCGCCCCCGGAATGTGTTCTCGACAGGCAGTTTTACACACACCTGTGTCACAGAGGAAGATCATTTTTTTACCAATCTAGAATCAGTTCGATCTCTGGTTTAGACACATCAAAGGTTAGGAGTTGTTGTAAGTTCAATTCTATTTCTTCCTCTGTGATCTGCTCATGATCAACAATATGAGAGTCGCCAATGTTGAAATCAATTAGTCGCCGTTTGTCGGTATCGAAACGTTTTAGTTGCCGGTTGCCCTGCTGGGAGGATGGTTCCGCTAGTCATTGGATATCCTTATTGTCTGGACAATAACGAGAAATATGACCCTTCTCACCACAACACCAACATAGGACTTCCTTTGAAAACCTTGGTCCCCCACGTTCCCCCCAGGATCCAGCTGACTCCCTACCAGTCCCCTCTCTGCGACCTCTTCCGCGTCCCCTGCTCCTGCCACCACGGCCAAACCCACGACCTCTATCCTGAAAATATATTTCGCTTCCCTCGACACGCACAACAAAAGCGTCTGCCTTTTTCTTTTAAGATTGCAACACTCTCTAGGCATGGATCGCTTGATTAATGTATTGTTCGAGTGTCTCCGTAACTTTGTCTACCCAATGCTTAACACCCACTGCCGAATAGTGTGATGTGAGTGGGCATGAGGGCATTTTTTAACTGCTCCTCATAAAAACCCCCCGGACTATGATCTTCGGGAATACCACTATTTTTCTTAAAACACTCGACCATTCTAGTTTTGTACTCTTCAAAGGGTTCATTTTCTTTTTGTGCTGCTCTCCCAATGGCAGTAAAATTAGCTCTCTGCTTAAACCGCTCTCTTGTGCGCTCAGTTAAGCGCCCCACACGATGTGTGAGCTCCCTAGCATCATGCTCTAAGGTTGGTTCCCAATCACCTCTAACACCGAGCCAATCACCTCCTAAAGCAGCCATCCAAAACTGCTGAACCTCTATGCCGTTTAAATGATAGGCCCCTCTAAGGTCTTCTATTTGCTGCAGGAACTCTTCTACATTTACTTTATGGGACGTGATACCTTCTACGGCCTTTTTCACATCGCTTTGCGTCCAGGTTCTATATACTAAAATAGTGGGGGAATCATCAGTGACGTTTGGATTCGCCACCTCTATCATGGGGTACGTCTCGTACTCCTCTGGAGAGCATGTGGGTGCACTTCCACATGTCGCCTGAGGAATAGAAGAGGCCGGGGAAAAAAGCTGCCCCCATGTTTTGGAGAATTTTACTCCCAAATCCCCTTTCACCCTAGTTGTCATAGGGTGGCCGCCTCGGCTGTACTCGGGCGTCAAAGGCGCGCAAGGAGGCGGAGGAGGGAGAGGAAGAGAGGAAGCGGCTTCCTCCGGCAACGGAGGCGACGATGGGAAAGGAGAAGGAGGGAGCGGTGGATACAGGGAGGCTACGCTGAACTCCCCTGCTCCGGCACCGCAGTCCTTCTCCTCGCTTTCCCATTTCACACTTTTAATGCCACGCTTTAACACACACTTAGCTGCTTCACCAGAAACATCACCAGAAACATCGCAAGGGTCAATGCCCACAGGCCCAGTCTCGTCGTCTTCCTCTCTATGAAACAAGACCTCGCTCCCTTCAAGCTTAGCATTTACCACCAAATCCACACCTCTTCTCTTTTTACCCGCCTTCCGCCGTTGCGCCGCCACCATCCAATACACTGTATCACCATAACCATCTTTATACATTTTCTTTACGTCTCCTCTTCCTTTTGTTTTTATTCTATCCCGCAGATCTGCGATTTTTTTGGGTATTAAGCTGGCCAGCAAAATTATATTTTGTTATCCATAGGTTTAAATGCTTTATTCTATCGGGGTTTTGATGTTTGACGAACTTCCAATCTTTGCTTGCAAGCTGTTGTTTCGGTTCGTATACGGACTGCTTTTTACTGAACCGGTTCCCCATTTTGATGTAAATTTGGCTCAGTCTGTGAACCTGGGGTTGCCTAAGCACTGAGATACCTGTTCAAGTGGGGTGAAAAAAATTCTCGGAGTGGTAATACTCAAGCTTCTACCCCAATGAAGGGCGGAGTATTCTTGCCTTTGCTTCCACCACGAGTTGTCACTTACAATCCCACTCGTTTGTTTATATGAGACCCCCGTCTCCTTTCACACCCCCGGCACAATCACACACACATGCACACACGGAGTTTAAGTACGTACAGGACACCGCCGCCCTTTACCAGTTTTATAGACTACTCTGTCTTTACCAGTTTTATAGACTACTCTGTCTTTACCAGTTTTTAAGACTACTCTGTCTAACACACGATTACATTCACACAAAACACACACACACTCAACAGTGAGACGTCGACTCACTCACCGGACGATGCCTTCACCCCTTTGGCTTTGCGTCAACCCTTGGTCCCCAGACGCGGAGCCGAAAGCCAGCCCCCCAACAGGGTCCTTGCTGCCGTGCGCACGGTCTTCCTGGAAGTCGACTCGGCCTCTGGAAACCTTAGGTATATTGCAATCCGGCTCGAAGGACCGAGAAAAATGTCAGGTTCACCAAGCCAATTACTGTCAACCCGAGCGTTTGTCTAAAAGAAAGAGAGGAGGCACCGGTTATGCTCATGCATGAGGAGAACGAGACAGGACCACAAAGGCTGCAGTACTGCCGCGCTCTGAGGTACCTCCTCGTTCCCCTTAGTTTTAAAAAAACATTGATTCAGTACACATATGTAAAGGATTCCTAAATTTCTCCAACATTTAGGCCCTCAAAAATGTGATTCATTCGGGTGAATAATAAAAATAACTAGAGCTGCAAGCAGCTATAAAGGGCCCTCGCAGACCTGTGCACATTGGGGTATGAACAGGTCGGGGTATGAACAAGGACTATGAATGATGAAAAATTTGTTGTAGATGACTTCAGTGCAGGACTATTACCAAATATGTAAAATTTAGACAAGGTGGGACAATGTGTGTGGAGTTACTGCAGCTTTTATTGTTCCAATTTTGTGACTTTCAATGCCATATAGGCCACACCTACTGTCGAAACATTGTACTCATATGTGGGGGGCATAAGGCATGGCCACTGGCTTTTCAGAAAACATTTTAGGGATATCACTTTAAGGGTCTCAGCAGAGTACATAAAAACATTAAGAATTTTCTATTTGTTGTAGATGACTTCAGTGCAGGACTATTACCAAATATGTAAAATTTAGACAAGGCGGGACAATGTGGGTGGAGTTACTGCAGCTTTTATTGTTCCAATATTGTAACTTTCAATGCCATATAGGCCACACCCACTGTCGAAACATCGTACTGATTTGTGGAGGGCATAAGGTATGGCCACTGGCTTTTCAGAAAACATTTAAGGGATATCACTTTAAGGGGCTCAGCAGAGTACATAAAAACGTTAAGGATTTGCTATATTCATTACTGCCATTAGGTGGCGCTCGTACTATGATAAAAAATAGGCTTGTAGGTGTGTTTCACATTGGACTCCCATCCCATATATGAAGTTTTAAAAATATCAGATCATCTAGGTCCAATTACAGCAACTTTTACCGTTTTTGCGAGACATCGGATTTTGAGTTGGCATAGAGGCCACGCCCTTTATTGTAAAGTCATAAAAGTTGAGAACCTTAATGTTCCAATGTGTCATAGCTTTTCTGACCATTTTTGAGTTCATTTAGTCAAACAGGCATTTCACAGTACATAAAAGTATAAAAAATGAGATTTTTGTCCGCCACTGGGTGGCGCTGTAAATGATTTGAAAGTTTATCACATAGCTGTATTATTGCATTACTTTTAAAGGCCCAAGAAAATTTCAGATGGTTTGAAGCTGTCATAGCTGAGTTATTAAGATTTTTGTCACTCTTGGCAAAGGAAGTATTAAACATAATTTGAAGCTCCGCCCCCATTTTTTAAGGTCAAGAGATCTTCACGATATTTGGACTATGTGTCCCCCTCAGTTGGATAATGATTCATGCCAAAGTTGAAGGTAATGGGGTGAATCGTTTAAGAGAAAAAGGCACTAGTTTGAGACCAGCTAATGTCTAAGAATGGGACAAAACTGCATATTAAAAAAATTCATAACAATTTTTCTGTACATCCTAGCACATCACTTCTATTGACATTTTTGTAGGTCTTGCAGTCCTTCATTTGCCTACAAAGTTTCATAGCTGTCAGTCAAACCAAACAGGATTGACTGTAATCTTTCGACTAATGACATTTTTTGCAGCCACTAGGTGGCGCTAGCTTTAAACTGGAATATATTTTTGTCGATATGTTCAGGAGAATATTTTCATCCAATGTGTGAAATTGTGAGAAGATCAGATCATCTAGGTCAAATTACAGCAACTTTTACTGGACAGATAAAGCTTCGGAATGAAAATGGTCGTAGAGGCCACGCCCATTATTGAAACTTCGTAAAATTTGGTGGAGGTCAGCAGGGCTGTCTAGAGGCTTAGCAGACCTAATTTCAGTGATATTACATCAAAGGGCTCAGCTAAACACATAAAAACGTTTAAAAAATGCTATATTTTTGGCTGCCACTAGGTGGCGCTCGCACTATAACAAAAAATACGTTGTTAGGTGTATTTCGCATTGGAAACCCATCAAATATATGAAGTTTAGAAAAGATAAGACCATCTGGGACCAAACACAGCAACTTTGTTCGTTTTGGCGAGACATCAGACTGACATTTTTGTTTGCCACTAGATGGCCTTATAAGCAATTGAATATTTTTTTAAACACTTGTGTTAAGGGCTTGAGTCTCCATGTGTCTGTGAAGTTTCAGATTTTTCTAAGCTTGTAAAGCTGAGTTATAAAGGTTTGTTTCACATGTGGCAAAGTAATCATCAAAGGCATACTATAAAGCTCCGCCCCCAACATATTTGATGGCGGATCATCACAAAAATTTGAACAATTGTGCCTCACAGTCAGATAAAACATCACAGCAAATTTGAAGTCGATCGGGTCAAGCGTTTGGGAGAAAAAAGGAGCAGTTCGGGACCTGCAAATGAGCAAAAACGGGCCAAAAGTGCACATTCAAAAATTCATAACTCTCTTTCTGTACATCTGAGCACATGGCTCGCGCTGACTTTTTTGTAGGGCTCGAGGTCCTACATAAGGCTACAAATTTTTGGATCTCTAGGTCAAACGGGCCGGGAGTGAGAGGCTATTTTCCACTCATAAGGCCATTTTGGGGCCAATTACAGACACTTTTTTCGTTTTGGCGAGTCATCTGACTTTGAGGTGGCGTGCAGACTACGCCCATTATCGAAAAGTCGTAAAATTTTAAAACCTTAATATTCCATGTCTTAATGATATTCTGACCAATTTTCATTTGTTTTACTCAAACAGACTGAGCACAATACATGAAATTGTAAAAAATGACATTTTAATCAACCACTAGGCGGCGCTAGTAGGTATTTAAAAAAACTTTTTTTAAAGGTGTTAAAGACATAAGTTTCCATGTGTCTATGAAGTTTTAGATTTTTTTAAGCTAGTACATCAAAGTTATTAAGGTTTATGTCTCTCTCGGCGAAGGAAAAATTGAACATATAATTTGAAGCCACGCCCCTATCATATATGTCAGCGGATCTGCACCAAATTTTGCCCACTTGTGCCCCTATGTGTGAATATGGACCACAGCAAATTTGAAGGCGATTGAGTAAAGCGTTTAGGAGAAACAAGGAGCAGTTTGGGACCTGCAAACGTGCAAAAATGGGCCAAAAATGCACATTCAAAAATTCATAACTCTTTTTCTGTACATCTGAGCACATGGCTCGCGCTGACTTTTTTGTAGGTCTCTAGGTCCTACATATGCCAAAAAATTTTCGTAGCTCTAGGTCAAACGGGCCGGGAGCAGGTGCACTTTTTCGACCTTAGGTGGCGCTGCAGAGCCATTTTTTTTGCATTGTTTTGGGAAACACAAAAATATCCAATTTTTCACCGGGCCCGACAAATGTGCAAATTTTGGTGACTTTTCGTGCATGTTTAGGCCCTCAAAAATGGAAAAGCGCTGCACAGTAAATAATAATAATAACTAGAGCTGCAAGCAGCTATAAAGGGCCCTCGCAGACCTGTGCACGTTGGGGTATGAACAGGTCGGGGTATGAACAAGGACTACGAACGATGAAAAAGTAGTTGTAGATGACTTCAGTGCAGGACTATTACCAAATATGTAAAATTTAGACAAGGTGGGACAATGTGTGTGGAGTTACTGCAGCTTTTATTGTTCCAATTTTGTGACTTTCAATGCCATATAGGCCACACCCACTGTCGAAACATTGTACTGATTTGTGGAGGGCATAAGGCATGGCCACTGGCTTTTCAGAAAACATTTAAGGGATATCACTTCAAGGGGCTCAGCAGAGTACATAAAAACATTAAGGATTTGCTATATTTTTTGCTGCCACTAGGTGGCGCACGTGCCATGATTAAAAATATGCTCCTAGGTGTGTTTCACATTGGACTCCCATCCCATATACGAAGTTTTAAAAATATCAGATCGTCTAGGTCCAATTACAGAAACTTTTACCGTTTTCGCGAGACATCAGATTTTGAGTTGGCATAGAGGTCACGCCCTTTAATGAAAAGTCATAAAAGTTGAGAACCTTAATGTTCCAATGTGTCATAGCTTTTCTGACCATTTTTGAGTTCATTTAGGCAAACAGGCATTTCACAGTACATAAAAGTATAAAAAAATGAGATTTTTGTCCGCCACTGGGTGGCGCTGTAAATGATTTGAAAGTTTATCACATAGCTGTATTATTGCATGACTTTTAAAGTCCCAGGAAAGTTTCAGATGGTTTGAAGCTGTCATAGCTGAGTTATTAACATTTTTGTCACTCTTGGCGAAGGAAGTATTAAACATAATTTGAAGCTCCGCCCCCATCTTTTCTGTCAAGAGATCTTCACGATATTTGGACTATGTGTGCCCCTCAGTTGGATAATGATTCATGCCAAAGTTGAAGGTAATGGGGTGAATCGTTTAAGAGAAAAAGGCACTAGTTTGAGACCAGCTAATGTCTAAGAATGGGACAAAACTGCACATTAAAAAAATTCTTAACAATTTTTCTGTACATCCTAGCACATCACTTCTATTGACTTTTTTGTAGGTCTTGCAGTCCTTCATTTGCCTACAAAGTTTCATAGCTGTAGGTCAAACCAAACAGGATTGACTGTAATTTTTCGACTAATGACATTTTTTGCAGCCACTAGGTGGCGCTAGCTTTAAACTGGAATATATTTTTGTCGATATGTTCAGGAGAATATTTTCATCCAATGTGTGAAATTGTGAGAAGATCAGATCATCTGGGTCAAATTAGAGCAACTTTTACTGGACAGATAAAGCTTCGGAATGAAAATGGTCGTAGAGGCCACGGCCATTATCGAAACTTCGTAAAATTTAATGGAGGTCAGCAGGGCTGTCTAGAGGCTTTTCAGACGTAATTTCAGCGATATTACATCAAAGGGCTCAGCTAAACACATAAAAACGTTTAAAAAATGCTCTATTTGTGGCTGCCACTAGGTGGCGCTCGCACTATAACAAAAAATACGTTGTTAGGTGTATTCCGCATTGGAAACTCATCAAATATATGAAGTTTAGAAAAGATAAGACCATCTGGGACCAAACACAGCAACTTTGTTCGTTTTGGCGAGACATCAGACTGACATTTTTGTTTGCCACTAGATGGCCTTATAAGCAATTTAATATTTTTTTAAACACTTGTGTTAAGGGCTTGAGTCTCCATGTGTCTGTGAAGTTTCAGATTTTTCTAAGCTTGTAAAGCTGAGTTATAAAGGTTTGTTTCACATGTGGCAAAGTAATCATCAAAGGCATAATATAAAGGCCCGCCCCCAACATATTTGATGGCGGATCATCACAAAAATTTGAACAATTGTGCCTGACAGTCAGATCAAACATCACAGCAAATTTGAAGTCGATCGGGTCAAGCGTTTGGGAGAAAAAAGGAGCAGTTCGGGACCTGCAAATGAGCAAAAACGGGCCAAAAGTGCACATTCAAAAATTCATAACTCTCTTTCTGTACATCTGAGCATATGGCTCGCGCTGACTTTTTTGTAGGGCTCGAGGTCCTACATAAGACTACAAATTTTTGGAGCTCTAGGTCAAACGGGCCGGGAGTGAGAGGCTATTTTCCACTCATAAGGCCATTTTGGGGCCAATTACAGCCACTTTTTTCGTTTTGGCGAGTCATCTGACTTTGAGGTGGCGTGCAGACTACGCCCATTATCGAAAAGTCGTAAAATTTTAAAACCTTAATATTCCATGTCTTATTGATATTCTGACCAATTTTCATTTGTTTTACTCAAACAGACTGAGCACAATACATGAAAGTGTAAAAAATGACATTTTAATCAACCACTAGGCGGCGCTAGTAGGTATTTAAAAAAACGTTTTTTAAAGGTGTTAAAGACATAAGTTTCCATGTGTCAATGAAGTTTTAGATTTTTTTAAGCTAGTACAACAAAGTTATTAAGGTTTATGTCACTCTTGGCGAAGGAAAAATTGAAAACATAATTTGAAGCCACGCCCCTATCATATATGTCAGCGGATCTGCACCAAATTTTGCCCACTTGTGCCCCTATGTGTGAATATGGACCACAGCAAATTTGAAGGTGATTGAGTAAAGCGTTTAGGAGAAACAAGGAGCAGTTTGGGACCTGCAAACGTGCAAAAATAGGCCAAAAATGCACATTCAAAAATTCATAACTCTTTTTCTGTACATCTGAGCACATGGCTCGCGCTGACTTTTTTGTAGGTCTCTAGGTCCTACATATGCCTAAAAATTTTCGTAGCTCTAGGTCAAACGGGCCGGGACCAGGTGCACTTTTTCGACCTTAGGTGGCGCTGCAGAGCCATTTTTTTTGCATTGTTTTGGGAAACACAAAAATATCCAATTTTTCACCGGGCCCGACGAATGTGCAAATTTTGGTGACTTTTCGTGCATGTTTAGGCCCTCAAAAATGGAAAAGCGCTGCACAGTAAATAATAATAATAACTAGAGCTGCAAGCAGGTATAAAGGGCCCTCGCAGACCTGTGCACGTTGGGGTATGAACAGGTCGGAGTATGAACAAGGACTATGAACGATGAAAAAGTAGTTGTAGATGACTTCAGTGCAGGACTCTTACCAAATATGTAAAATTTAGACAAGGTGGGACAATGTGGGTGGAGTTACTGCAGCTTTTATTGTTCCAATTTGTGACTTTCAATACCATATAGGCCACACCCACTGTCGAAAAATCGTGCTGATTTGTGGAGGGCATAAGGCATGGCCACTGGCTTTTCAGAAAAGATTTAAGGGATATCACTTCAAGGGGCTCAGCAGAGTACATAAAAACATTAGGGATTTGCTATATTTTTTGCTGCCACTAGGTGGCGCTCGTACTATGAATAAAAAATAGGCTTGTAGGTGTGTTTCACATTGGACTCCCATCCCATATACGAAGTTTTAAAAATATCAGATCGTCTAGGTCCAATTACAGCAACTTTTACCGTTTTCGCGAGACATGGGATTTTGAGTTGGCATAGAGGCCACGCCCTTTATTGAAAAGTCATAAAAGTTGAGAACCTTAATGTTCCAATGTGTCATAGCTTTTCTGACCATTTTTTAGTTCATTTAGTCAAACAGGCATTTCACAGTACATAAAAGTATAAAAAATGAGATTTTTGTCCGCCACTGGGTGGCGCTGTAAATGATTTGAAAGTTTATCACATAGCTGTATTATTGCATTACTTTTAAAGACCCAGGAAAGTTTCAGATGGTTTGAAGCTGTCATAGCTGAGTTATTAAGATTTTTGTCACTCTTGGCAAAGGAAGTATTAAACATAATTTGAAGCTCCGCCCGCATCTTTTATGTCAAGAGATCTTCACGATATTAGGACTATGTGTGCCCCTCAGTTGGATAATGATTCATGCCAAAGTTGAAGGTAATGGGGTGAATCGTTTAAGAGAAAAAGGCACTAGTTTGAGACCAGCTAATGTCTAAGAATGGGACAAAACTGCACATTAAAAAAATTCATAACAATTTTCCGTACATCCTAGCACATCTTTTCTATGACTTTTTTGTAGGTCTTACAGTCCTTCATTTGCCTACAAAGTTTCATAGCTGTAGGTCAAACCAAACAGGATTGTTTGTAATCTTTCGACTAATGACATTTTTTGCAGCCACTAGGTGGCGCTAGCTTTAAACTGGAATATATTTTTGTCGATATGTTCAGGAGAATATTTTCATGCAATGTGTGAAATTGTGAGAAGATCAGATCATCTGGGTCAAATTACAGCAAATTTTACTGGACAGATAAAGCTTTGGAATGAAAATGGTCGTAGAGGCCACGCCCATTATCGAAACTTCGTAAAATTTGGTGGAGGTCAGCAGGGCTGTCTAGAGGCTTTTCAGACTTAATTTCAGCGATATTACTTCAAAGGGCTCAGCTAAACACATAAAAATGTTAAAAAAATGCTATATTTTTGGCTGCCACTAGGTGGCACTCGCACTATTACAAAAAATACATTGATAGGTGTATTCCGCATTGGAAACTCATTAAATATATGAAGTTTAGAAAAGATAAGACTATCTGGGACCAAACACAGCAACTTTGTTCGTTTTGGCGAGACATCAGACTGACATTTTTGTTTGCCACTAGATGGCCTTATAAGCAATTGAAGATTTTTTTAAACACTTGTGTTAAGGGCTTAAGTCTCCATGTGTCTGTGAAGTTTCAGATTTTTCCAAGCTTGTAAAGCTGAGTTATAAAGGTTTGTTTCACATGTGGCAAAGTAAACATCAAAGGCATAATATGAAGCCCCGCCCCCAACAAATTTGATGGCGGATCGTCACAAAAATTTGAACAATTGTGCCTCACAGTCAGATAAAACATCACAGCAAATTTGAAGTCGATCAGGTCAAGCGTTTGGGAGAAAAAAGGAGCAGTTCGGGACCTGCAAATGAGCAAAAACGGGCCAAAAGTGCACATTCAAAAATTCATAACTCTCTTTCTGTACATCTGAGCATATGGCTCGCGCTGACTTTTTTGTAGGGCTCGAGGTCCTACATAAAGCTACAAATTTTTAGAGCTCTAGGTCAAACGGGCCGGGAGTGAGAGGCTATTTTCCACTCATAAGGCCATTTTGGGGCCAATTACAGCCACTTTTTTCGTTTTGGCGAGTCATCTGACTTTGAGGTGGCGTGCAGACTACGCCCATTATCGAAAAGTCGTAAAATTTTAAAACCCTAATATTCCATGTCTTAATGATATTCTGACCAATTTTCATTTGTTTTACTCAAACAGACTGAGCACAATACATGAAAGTGTAAAAAATGACATTTTAATCAACCACTAGGTGGCGCTAGTAGGTATTTAAAAAAAAATTTTTTAAAGGTGTTAAAGACATAAGTTTCCATGTGTCTATGAAGTTTTAGATTTTTTTAAGCTAGTACATCAAAGTTATTAAGGTTTATGTCTCTCTCGGCGAAGGAAAAATTGAACATATAATTTGAAGCCACGCCCCTATCATATATGTCAGCGGATCTGCACCAAATTTTGCCCACTTGTGCCCCTATGTGTGAATATGGACCACAGCAAATTTGAAGGCGTTAGAGTAAAGCGTTTAAGAGAAACAAGGAGCAGTTTGGGACCTGCAAACGTGCAAAAATGGGCCAAAAATGCACATTCAAAAATTCATAACTCTTTTTCTGTACATCTGAGCACATGGCTCGCGCTGACTTTTTTGTAGGTCTCTAGGTCCTACATATGCCTAAAAATTTTCGTAGCTCTAGGTCAAACGGGTCGGGACCAGGTGCACTTTTTCGACCTTAGGTGGCGCTGCAGAGCCATTTTTTTTGCATTGTTTTGGGAAACACAAAAATATCCAATTTTTCACCGGGCCCGACAAATGTGCAAATTTTGGTGACTTTTCGTGCATGTTTAGGCCCTCAAAAATGGAAAAGCGCTGCACAGTATATAATAATAATAATAACTAGAGCTGCAAGCAGCTATAAAGGGCCCTCGCAGACCTGTGCACGTTGGAGTATGAACAGGTCGGGGTATGAACAAGGACTTTGAATGATGAAAAAGTAGTTGTAGATCACTTCAGTGCAGGACTATTACCAAATATGTAAACTTTAGACAAGGTGGGACAATGTGTGTGGAGTTACTGCAGCTTTTATTGTTCCAATTTTGTGACTTTCAATGCCATATAGGCCACAGCCACTGTCGAAACATCGTACTGATTTGTGGAGGGCATAAGGCATGGCCACTGGCTTTTCAGAAAACATTTAAGGGATATCACTTCAAGGGGCTCAGCAGAGTACATAAAAACATTAAGGATTTGCTATATTTTTTGCTGCCATTAGGTGGCGCTCGTACTATGATAAAAATAGGCTTGTAAGTGTGTTTCACATTGGACTCCCATCCCATATATGAAGTTTTGCAAACATCAGATCATCTAGGTCCAATTACAGCAACTTTTACCGTTTTGGCGAGACATCAGACTTTGAGTTTGCATAGAGGCCACGCCCTTTAATGAAAAGTCATATAAGTTGAGAACCTTAATGTTCCAATGTGTCATAGCTTTTCTGACCATTTTTGAGTTCATTTAGTCAAACAGGCATTTCAGAGTACATAAAAGTATAAAAAATGAGATTTTTGTCCGCCACTGGGTGGCGCTGTAAATGATTTGAAAGTTTATCACATAGCTGTATTATTGCATTACTTTTAAAGGCCCAGGAAAGTTTCAGATGGTTTGAAGCTGTCATAGCTGAGTTAATAATATTTTTGTCACTCTTGGCGAAGGAAATATTAAACATAATTTGAAGCTCCGCCCCCATCTTGTATGTCAAGAGATCTTCACGATATTTGGGCTATGTGTGCCCCTCAGTTGGATAATGATTCATGCCAAAGTTGAAGGTAATGGGGTGAATCGTTTAAGAGAAAAAGGCACTAGTTTGAGACCAGCTAATGTCTAAGAATGGGACAAAACTGCACATTAAAAAAATTCATAACAATTTTTCTGTACATCTTAGCACATGACTTCTATTGACTTTTTTGTAGGTCTTGCAGTCCTTCATTTGCCTACAAAGTTTCATAGCTGTAGGTCAAACCAAACAGGATTGACTGTAATCTTTCGACTAATGACATTTTTTGCAGCCACTAGGTGGCGCTAGCTTTAAACTGGAATATATTTGTGTCGATATGTTCAGGAATATATTATCATCCAATGTGTGAAATTGTGAGAAGATCAGATCATCTGGGTCAAATTACAGCAACTTTTACTGGACAGATAAAGCTTCGGAATGAAAATGGTCGTAGAGACCACGCCCATTATCGAAACTTCGTAAAATTTGGTGGAGGTCAGCAGGGCTGTCTAGAGGCTTTGCAGACTTAATTTCAGCGATATTACATCAAAGGGCTCAGCTAAACACATAAAAACGTTTAAAAAATGCTATATTTTTGGCTGCCACTAGGTGGCGCGCGCACTATAACAAAAAATACGTTGATAGGTGTATTCCGCATTGGAAACCCATCAAATATATGAAGTTTAGAAAAGATAAGACCATCTGGGACCAAACACAGCAACTTTGTTCGTTTTGGCGAGACATCAGACTGACATTTTTGTTTGCCACTAGATGGCCTTATAAGCAATTGAAGATTTTTTTAAACACTTGTGTTAAGGGCTTAAGTCTTCATGTGTATGTGAAGTTTCAGATTTTTCTAAGCTTGTAAAGCTGAGTTATAAAGGTTTGTTTCACATGTGGCAAAGTAATCATCAAAGGCATAATATGAAGCCCCGCCCCCAACATATTTGATGGCGGATCATCCCGAAAATTTGAACAATTGTGCCTCACAGTCAGATCAAACATCACAGCAAATTTGAAGTCGATCGGGTCAAGCGTTTGGGAGAAAAAAGGAGCAGTTGGGGACCTGCAAATGAGCAAAAACGGGCCAAAAGTGCACATTCAAAAATTCATAACTCTCTTTCTGTACATTTGAGCATATGGCTCGCGCTGACTTTTTTGTAGGGCTCGAGGTCCTACATAAGGCTACAAATTTTTGGAGCTCTAGGTCAAACGGGCCGGGAGTGAGAGGCTATTTTCCACTCATAAGGCCATTTTGGGGCCAATTACAGCCACTTTTTTCGTTTTGGCGAGTCATCTGACTTTGAGGTGGCGTGCAGACTACGCCCATTATCGAAATGTCGTAAAATTTTAAAACCTTAATATTCCATGTCTTAATGATATTCTGACCAATTTTCATTTGTTTTACTCAAACAGACTGAGCACAATGCATGAAAGTGTAAAAAATAACATTTTAATCAACCACTAGGCGGCGCTAGTAGGTATTAAAAAAAAATTTTTTCAAAGGTGTTTAAGACATCAGTTTCCATGTGTCTATGAAGTTTTAGATTTTTTTAAGCTAGTACAACAAAGTTATTAAGGTTTATGTCACTCTTGGCGAAGGAAAAATTGAACACATAATTTGAAGCCACGCCCCTATCATATATGTCAGCGGATCTGCACCAAATTTTGCCCAGTTGTGCCCCTATGTGTGAATATGGACCACAGCAAATTTGAAGGTGATTGAGTAAAGCGTTTAGGAGAAACAAGGAGCAGTTTGGGACCTACAAACGTGCAAAAATGGGCCAAAAATGCACATTCAAAAATTCATAACTCTTTTTCCATACATCTGAGCACATGGCTCGCGCTGACTTTTTTGTAGGTCTCTAGGTCCTACATATGGCTAAAAATTTTCGTAGCTCTAGGTCAAAGTAAACATCAAAGGCATAATATGAAGCCCCGCCCCCAACATATTTGATGGCGGATCATCACAAAAATTTGAACAATTGTGCCTCACAGTCAGATAAAACATCACAGCAAATTTGAAGGCGATCGGGTCAAGCGTTTGGGAGAAAAAAGGAGCAGTTCGGGACCTGCAAATGAGCAAAAACGGGCCAAAAGTGCACATTCAAAAATTCATAACTCTCTTTCTGTACATCTGAGCATATGGCTCGCGCTGACTTTTTTGTAGGGCTCGAGGTCCTACATAAGGCTACAAATTTTTGGAGCTCTAGGTCAAACGGGCCGGGAGTGAGAGGCTATTTTCCACTCATAAGGCCATTTTGGGGCCAATTACAGCCACTTTTTTCGTTTTGGCGAGTCATCTGACTTTGAGGTGGCGTGCAGACTACGCCCATTATCGAAATGTCGTAAAATTTTAAAACCTTAATATTCCATGTCTTAATGATATTCTGACCAATTTTCATTTGTTTTACTCAAACAGACTGAGCACAATGCACGAAAGTGTAAAAAATAACATTTTAATCAACCACTAGGCGGCGCTAGTAGGTATTTAAAAAAACTTTTTTCAAAGGTGTTAAAGACATAAGTTTCCATGTGTCTATGAAGTTTTAGATTTTTTTAAGCTAGTACAACAAAGTTATTAAGGTTTATGTCACTCTTGGCGAAGGAAAAATTGAACACATAATTTGAAGCCACGCCCCTATCATATATGTCAGCGGATCTGCACCAAATTTTGCCCACTTGTGCCCCTATGTGTGAATATGGACCACAGCAAATTTGAAGGTGATTGAGTAAAGCGTTTAGGAGAAACAAGGAGCAGTTTGGGACCTGCAAACGTGCAAAAATGGGCCAAAAATGCACATTCAAAAATTCATAACTCTTTTTCTGTACATCTGAGCACATGGCTCACGCTGACTTTTTTGTAGGTCTCTAGGTCCTACATATGCCAAAAAAATTTCGTAGCTCTAGGTCAAACAGGCCGGGACCAGGTGCACTTTTTCGACCTTAGGTGGCGCTGCAGAGCCATTTTTTTTGCATTGTTTTGGGAAACAGAAAAATATCCAATTTTTCACCGGGCCCGACAAATGTGCAAATTTTGGTGACTTTTCGTGCATGTTTAGGCCCTCAAAAATGGAAAAGCGCTGCACAGTAAATAATAATAATAATAACTAGAGCTGCAAGCAGCTATAAAGGGCCCTCGCAGACCTGTGCACGTTGGGGTATGAACAGGTCGGGGTATGAACAAGGACTATGAACGATGAAAAATTAGTTGTAGTTGACTTCACTGCAGAACTCTTATCAAGTTTGTAAAATTTAGAAAAGGTGGGATAGTGTGGGTTGAATAACTGCAGCTTTTATTGTTACAGTTGTGTGACTTTGCACTGTCATATAGGCCACGCCCATTATCGAAACATTGTACTATTTGGTGGAAGGCATTAGGCGTGGCCAATGGCTTTTCAGACATTATTTAAAGGAAAATCACTTCGAGGAGCTCAGCAGAGTACATAAAAATGTAAAGGAATTGCTATATTTTTTGCTGCAACTAGGTGGCGCTCGTACTATGATAAAAAATTAGGTGTCCACACTTGTACGTGTGTTTCACATTGGACACCCATCCCATATACGAAGTTTTGCAAATATCAGATCATCTAGGTCCAATTACAGCAACTTTTACCGTTTTGGCGAGAAATCGGACTTTGAGCTGGCATAGAGGCCACGCCCTCTATGGAAAAGTCATAAAAGTTGAGAACCCTCATTTTCCACTCTCTCATAGCTTTTCTGACCACTTTTGAGTTCATTTAGTCAAACAGGCATTGCACAGCACATGAAAGTGTAAAAAATGAGATTTTTGTCCGCCACTAGGTGGCACTGTAAATGATTTGGAAGTTTATCATATAGCTGTATTAGGGCATGACTTTTAAAGTCCCTGCAAAGTTTCACATGGTTTGCTGCTAAAACAGCTGAGTTATTAAGGTTTTTGTCACTCTTGGCAAAGGAAATATTCAAAAAAAATTGAAGCTCCGCCCACATCTTACAAGTCATGGGATCTTCACAATTTTTGGCATATTTGTGCCGCTATATCTGCTAATAGTCCATGCCAATGTAGAAGTTAATGCGGTGAACCGTTTAAGAGAAAAAGGCACTAGTTTTAGACCAGCTAATGTCTAAGAATGGGGCAAAATTGAACATTAAAAAAAATCATAACAATTATTCTGTACATCCTAGCACATCACTACTATTGACTTTTTTGTAGGTCTTACAATCCTACATGTGCCTAAAAAGTTTTATCGCTGTAGGTCAAACCAAACAGGATTGACTCCAGTCTTTCGACTAATGACATTTTTTGCAGCCACTAGGTGGCGCTAGCTTTAAACTGGAATATATGTTTGTTAATGTCTTCAGGAATAGATTTTCTTCCAATGTGTGAAGTTGTGAGAAGATCAGATCATCTGGGTCAAATTACAGCAAATTTTACTGGACAGATAAAGCTTTGGAATGAAAATGGTCGTAGAGGCCACGCCCATTATCGAAACTTCGTAAAATTTGGTGGAGGTCAGCAGGGCTGTGTAGAGGCTTTTCAGACTTAATTTCAGCGATATTACTTCAAAGGGCTCAGCTAAACACATAAAAACGTTTAAAAAATGCTATATTTTTGGCTGCCACTAGGTGGCACTCGCACTATAACAAAAAATACATTGATAGGTGTATTCCGCATTGGAAACTCATTAAATATATGAAGTTTAGAAAAGATAAGACTATCTGGGACCAAACACAGCAACTTTGTTAGTTTTGGCGAGACATCAGACTGACATTTTTGTTTGCCACTAGATGGCCTTATAAGCAATTGAATATTTTTTTAAACACTTGTGTTAAGGGCTTAAGTTTCCATGTGTCTGTGAAGTTTCAGATTTTTCCAAGCTTGTAAAGCTGAGTTATAAAGGTTTGTTTCACATGTGGCAAAGTAATCATCAAAGGCATAATATAAAGCCCCGCCCCCAACATATTTGTTGGCGGATCGTCACAAAAATTTGAACAATTGTGCCTCACAGTCAGATAAAACATCACAGCAAATTTGAAGGCGATCGGGTCAAGCGTTTGGGAGAAAAAAGGAGCAGTTCAGGACCTGCAAATGAGCAAAAACGGGCCAATAGTGAACATTCAAAAATTCATAACTCTCTTTCTGTACATCTGAGCATATGGCTCGCACTGACTTTTTTGTAGGGCTCGAGGCCCTACATAAGGCTACAAATTTTTGGAGCTCTAGGTCAAACGGGCCGGGAGTGAGAGGCTATTTTCCACTCATAAGGCCATTTTGGGGCCAATTACAGCCACTTTTGTCGTTTTGGCGAGTCATCTGACTTTGAGGTGGCGTGCAGACTACGCCCATTATCGAAATGTCGTAAAATTTTAAAACCTTAATATTCCATGTCTTAATGATATTCTGACCAATTTTCATTTGTTTTACTCAAACAGACTGTGCACAATACATGAAAGTGTAAAAAATAACATTTTAATCAACCACTAGGCGGCGCTAGTAGGTATTTAAAAAAACTTTTTTCAAAGGTGTTAAAGACATAAGTTTCCATGTATCTATGAAGTTTTAGATTTTTTTTAGCTAGTACAACAAAGTTATTAAGGTTTATGTCACTCTTGGCGAAGGAAAAATTGAACACATAATTTGAAGCCACGCCCCTATCATATATGTCAGCGGATCTGCACCAAATTTTGCCCACTTGTGCCCCTATGTGTGAATATGGACCACAGCAAATTTGAAGGTGATTGAGTAAAGCGTTTAGGAGAAACAAGGAGCAGTTTGGGACCTGCAAACGTGCAAAAATGGGCCAAAAATGCACATTCAAAAATTCATAACTCTTTTTCTGTACATCTGAGCACATGGCTCGCGCTGACTTTTTTGTAGGTCTCAAGGTCCTACATATGCCTAAAAATTTTCGTAGCTCTAGGTCAAACGGGCCGGGACCAGGTGCACTTTTTCAACCTTAGGTGGCGCTGCAGAGCCATTTTTTTTGCATTGTTTTGGGAAACACAAAAATATCCAATTTTTCACCGGGCCCGACAAATGTGCAAATTTTGGTGACTTTTCGTGCATGTTTAGGCCCTCAAAAATGGAAAAGCGCTGCACAGTAAATAATAATAATAATAATAATAATAATAATAATAATCTGGAGAAAAACAAGAGGGCTCTCGCAGCGGTAGCTGCTCGGGCCCTAATAATAATAATAAGAATAATAATCTGGAGAAAAACAAGAGGGCTCTCGCAGCGGTAGCTGCTCGGGCCCTAATAATAATAATAATAATAATAATAATCCGGAGAAAAACAAGAGGGCTCTCGCAGCGGTAGCTGCTCGGGCCCTAATAAGAACTAGAGCTGCAAGCAGCTATAAAGGGCCCTCGCAGACCCGTGCACGTTGGGGTATGAACAGGCTGGGGTATGAACAAGGAGTATGAACGATGAAAACTTAGTTGTAGATGACTTCAGTGCAGGACTCTTACCAAATATGTAAAATTTAGACAAGGTGGGACAATGTGGGTGGAGTTACTGCAGCTTTTATTGTTCCAATTTAGTGACTTTCAATGCGATATAGGCCACATTCACTGTCGAAACATCGTACTGATTTGTGGAGGGCATAAGGCATGGCCACTGGCTTTTCAAAAAACATTTAAGGGATGTCACTTCAAGGGGCTCAGCAGAGTACATAAAAACATTAAGGCTTTGCTATATTTTTTGCTGCCACTAGGTGGCGCTCGTACTATGATTAAAAAATAGGCTTGTAGGTGTGTTTCACATTGGACTCCCATCCCATATATGAAGTTTTAAAAATATAAGATCGTCTAGGTCCAATTACAGCAACTTTTACCGTTTTCGCGAGACATTGGATTTTGAGTTGGCATAGAGGCCACGCCGTTTAATGAAAAGTCATAAAAGTTGAGAACCTTAATGTTCCAATGTGTCATAGCTTTTCTGACCATTTTTGAGTTCATTTACTCAAACAGGCATTTCACAGTACATAAAAGTATAAAAAATTAGATTTTTGTCCGCCACTGGGTGGCGCTGTATATGATTTGAAAGTATATCACATAGCTGCATTATTCCATGACTTTTAAAGTCCCAGGAAAGTTTCAGATGGTTTGAAGCTGTCATAGCTGAGTTATTAAGATTTTTGTCACTCTTGGCGAAGGAATTATTAAACATAATTTGAAGCTCCGCCCCCATCTTTTATATCAAGAGATCTTCACGATATTTGGCCTATGTGTGCCCCTCAGTTGGATAATGATTCATGCCAAAGTTGAAGGTAATGGGGTGAATCGTTTAAGAGAAAAAGACACTAGTTTGAGACCAGCTAACGTCTAAGAATGGGACAAAACTGCACATTGAAAAAATTCATAACAATTTTTCTGTACATCCTAGCACATCACTTCTATTGACTTTTTTGTAGGTCTTGCAGTCCTTCATTTGCCTACAAAGTTTCATAGCTGTCAGTCAAACCAAACAGAATTGACTGTAATCTTTCGACTAATGACATTTTTTGCAGCCACTAGGTGGCGCTAGCTTTAAACTGGAATATATTTTTGTCGATATGTTCAGGAGAATATTTTCATCCAATGTGTGAAATTGTGAGAAGATCATATCATCTGGGTCAAATTACAGCAACTTTTACTGGACAGATAAAGCTTCGGAATGAAAATGGTCGTAGAGGCCACGCCCATTATCGAAACTTCGTAAAATGTGGTAGAGGTCATCAAGGCTGTCTAGAGGCTTTTCAGACTTAATTTCAGCGATAGTACTTCAAAGGGCTCAGCTAAAAACTTAAAAACGTTTAAAAAAATGCTATATTTTTGGCTGCCACTAGATGGCGCTCGCACTATAACAAAAAATACGTTGATAGGTGTATTCCGCATTGGAAACCCATCAAATATATGAAGTTTAGAAAAGATAAGACCATCTGGGACCAAACACAGCAACTTTGTTCGTTTTGGCGAGACATCAGACTGACATTTTTGTTTGCCACTAGATGGCCTTATAAGCAATTGAAGATTTTTTTAAACACTTGTGTTAAGGGCTTGAGTCTCCATGTGTCTGTGAAGTTTCAGATTTTTCTAAGCTGGTAAAGCTGAGTTATAAAGATTTGTTTCACATGTGGCAAAGTAATCATCAAAGGCATAATATGAAGCCCCGCCCCCAACATATTTGATGGCGGATCATCACAAAAATTTGAACGATTGTGCCTCACAGTCAGATAAAACATCACAGCAAATTTGAAGTCGATCGGGTCAAGCGTTTGGGAGAAAAAAGGAGCAGTTCGGGACCTGCAAATGAGCAAAAACGGGCCAAAAGTGCACATTCAAAAATTCATAACTCTCTTTCTGTACATCTGAGGATATGGCTCGCGCTGACTTTTTTGTAGGGCTCGAGGTCCTACATAAGGCTACAAATTTTTGGAGCTCTAGGTCAAACGGGCCGGGAGTGAGAGGCTATTTTCAACTCATAAGGCCATTTTGGGGCCAATTACAGCCACTGTTTTCGTTTTGGCGAGTCATCTGACTTTGAGGTGGCGTGCAGACTACGCCCATTATCGAAAAGTCATAAAATTTTGAAACCTTATTATTCCATGTCTTATTGATATTCTGACCAATTTTCATTTGTTGTACTCAAACAGACTGAGCACAATACATGAAAGTGTAAAAAATGACATTTTAATCAACCACTAGGCGGCGCTAGTATGTATTTAAAAAAAATTTTTTTAAAGGTGTTAAAGACATAAGTTTCCATGTGTCTATGAAGTTTTAGATTTTTTTAAGCTAGTACATCAAAGTTATTAAGGTTTTTGTCCCTCTTGGCGAAGGAAAAATTGAACACATAATTTGAAGCCACGCCCCTATCATATATAACAGCGGATCTGCACCAAATTTTGCCCACTTGTGCCCCTACGTGTGAATATGGACCACAGCAAATTTGAAGGTGATTGAGTAAAGCGTTTAGGAGAAACAAGGAGCAGTTTGGGACCTACAAACGTGCAAAAATGGGCCAAAAATGCACATTCAAAAATTCATAACTCTTTTTCTGTACATCTGAGCACATGGCTCGCGCTGACTTTTTTGTAGGTCTCTAGGTCCTACATATGCCTAAAAATTTTCGTAGCTCTAGGTCAAACGAGCCGGGACCAGGTGCACTTTTTCGACCTTAGGTGGCGCTGCAGAGCCATTTTTTTTGCATTGTTTTGGGAAACACAAAAATCTCAAATTTTTCACCGGGCCCGACAAATGTGCAAATTTTGGTGACTTTTCGTGCATGTTTAGGCCCTCAAAAATGGAAAAGCGCTGCACAGTAAATAATAATAATAATAATAACTAGAGCTGCAAGCAGCTATAAAGGGCCCTCGCAGACCTGTGCACGTTGGGGTATGAACAGGTCGGGGTATGAACAAGGACTATGAACAATGAAATAGTAGTTGTAGATGTTTTCAGTGCAGGACTCTTACCAAATATGTAAAATTTAGACAAGGTGGGACAATGTGGGTGGAGTTACTGCAGCTTTTATTGTTCCAATTTTGTGACTTTCAATGCCATATAGGCCACACCCACTGTCGAAACATCGTACTGATTTGTGGAGGGCATAAGGCGTGGCCACTGGCTTTTCAGAAAACATTTAAGGGATATCACTTCAAGGGGCTCAGCAGAGTACATAAAAACATTAAGGATTTGCTATATTTTTTGCTGCCACTAGGTGGCGCTCGTACTATGATAAAAAATAGGCTTGTAGGTGTGTTTCACATTGGACTCCCATCCCATATACGAAGTTTTAAAAATATCAGATCATCTAGGTCCAATTTTAGCACCTTTTACCGTTTTGGCGAGACATCGGATTTTGAGTTGGCATAGAGGCCACGCCGTTTATTGAAAAGTCATAAAAGTTGAGAACCTTAATGTTCCAATGTGTCATAGCTTTTCCGACCATTTTTGAGTTCATTTCGTCAAACAGGCATTTCACAGTACATAAAAGTATAAAAAATGAGACTTTTGTCCGCCACTGGGTGGCGCTGTAAATGATTTGAAAGTTTATCACATAGCTGTATTATTGCATGACTTTTAAAGTCCCAGGAAAGTTTCAGATGGTTTGAAGCTGTCATAGCTGAGTTATTAATATTTTTGTCACTCTTGGCGAAGGAAGTATTAAACATAATTTGAAGCTCCGCCCCCATCTTTTCTGTCAAGAGATCTTCACGATATTTGGACTATGTGTGCCCCTCAGTTGGATAATGATTCATGCCAAAGTTGAAGGTAATGGGGTGAATCGTTTAAGAGAAAAAGGCACTAGTTTGAGACCAGCTAATGTCTAAGAATGGGACAAAACTGCACATTAAAAAAATTCATAACAATTTTTCTGTACATCCTTGCACATCACTTCTATTGACTTTTTTGTAGGACTTACAGTCCTTCATTTGCCTACAAAGTTTCATAGCTGTAGGTCAAACCAAACAGGATTGACTGTAATCTTTCGACTAATGACATTTTTTGCAGCCACTAGGTGGCGCTAGCTTTAAACTGGAATATATTTTTGTCAATATGTTCAGGGGAATATTTTTATCCAATGTGTGAAATTGTGAGAAGATCAGATCATCTGGGTCAAATTACAGCAACTTTTACTGGACAGATAAAGCTTGGGAATGAAAATGGTCATAGAGGCCACGCCCGTTATCGAAACTTCGTAAAATTTGGTGGAGGTCAGCATGGCTATCTAGAGGCTTTTCAGACTTAATTTCAGCGATATTACTTCAAAGGGCTCAGCTAAACACATAAAAACGTTTAAAAAATGCTATATTTTTGGCTGCCACTAGGTGGCGCTCGCACTATAACAAAAAATACGTAGATAGGTGTATTCCGCATTGGAAACCCATCAAATATATGAAGTTTAGAAAAGATAAGACCATCTGGGACCAAACACAGCAACTTTGTTCGTTTTGGCAAGACATCAGACTGACATTTTTGTTTGCCACTAGATGGCCTTATAAGCAATTGAAGATTTTTTTAAACACTTGTGTTAAGGGCTTAAGTCTTCATGTGTATGTGAAGTTTCAGATTTTTCTAAGCTTGTAAAGCTGAGTTATAAAGGTTTGTTTCACATGTGGCAAAGTAATCATCAAAGGCATAATAGAAAGCCCCGCCCCCAACATATTTGATGGCGGATCATCACAAAAATTTGAACAATTGTGCCTCACAGTCAGATAAAACATCACAGCAAATTTGAAGTCGATCGGGTCAAGCGTTTGGGAGAAAAAAGGAGCAGTTCGGGACCTGCAAATGAGCAAAAACGGGCCAAAAGTGCACATTCAAAAATTCATAACTCTCTTTCTGTACATCTGAGCACATGGCTCGCGCTGACTTTTTTGTAGGGCTCGAGGTCCTACATAAGGCTACAAATTTTTGGAGCTCTAGGTCAAACGGGCCGGGAGTGAGAGGCTATTTTCCACTCATAAGGCCATTTTGGGGCCAATTACAGCCACTTTTTTCGTTTTGGCGAGTCATCTGACTTTGAGGTGGCGTGCAGACTACGCCCATTATCGAAAAGTCGTAAAATTTTAAAACCTTAATATTCCATGTCTTAATGATATTCTGACCAATTTTCATTTGTTTTACTCAAACAGACTGAGAACAATACATGAAAGTGTAAAAAATGACATTTTAATCAACCACTAGGCGGCGCAAGTAGGTATTAAAAAAAACTCTTTTTAAAGGTGTTAAAGACATAAGTTTCCATGTGTCTATGAAGTTTTAGATTTTTTTAAGCTAGTACATCAAAGTTATTAAGGTTTGTGTCCCTCTTGGCGAAGGAAAAATTGAACACATAATTTGAAGCCACGCCCCTATCATATATGTCAGCGGATCTGCACGAAATTTTGCCCACTTGTGCCCCTATGTGTGAATATGGACCACAGCAAATTTAAAGGCGATTGAGTAAAGCGTTTAGGAGAAACAAGGAGCAGTTTGGGACCTGCAAACGTGCAAAAATGGGCCAAAAATGCACATTCAAAAAATCATAACTCTTTTTCTGTACATCTGAGCACATGGCTCGCGCTGACTTTTTTGTAGGTCTCTAGGTCCTACATATGCCTAAACATTTTTGTAGCTCTAGGTCAAACGGGCCGGGACCAGGTGCACTTTTTCGACCTTAGGTGGCGCTGCAGAGCCATTTTTTTTGCATTGTTTTGGGAAACAGAAAAATATCCAATTTTTCACCGGGCCCGACAAATGTGCAAATTTTGGTGACTTTTCGTGCATGTTTAGGCCCTCAAAAATGGAAAAGCGCTGCACAGTAAATAATAATAATAATAATAACTAGAGCTGCAAGCAGCTATAAAGGGCCCTCGCAGAGCTGTGCACATTGGGGTATGAACAGGTCGGGGTATGAACAAGGACTATGAATGATGAAAAATTAGTTGTAGATCACTTCAGTGCAGGACTATTGCCAAATATGTAAAATTTAGACAAGGTGGGACAATGCGTGTGGAGTTACTGCAGCTTTTATTGTTCCAATTTTGTGACTTTCAATGCCATATAGGCCACACCCACTGTCGAAACATCGTAGTGATTTGTGGAGGGCATAAGGCATGGCCACTGGCTTTTCAGAAAACATTTAAGGGATATCACTTCAAGGGGCTCAGCAGAGTACATAAAAACATTAGGGATTTGCTATATTTTTTGCTGCCACTAGGTGGCGCTCGTACTATGATAAAAATAAGACTTGTAGGTGTGTTTCACATTGGACTCCCATCCCATATACGAAGTTTTAAAAATACCAGATCGTCTAGGTCCAATTACAGCAACTTTTACCGTTTTCGCGAGACATGGGATTTTGAGTTGGCATAGAGGCCACGCCCTTTATTGAAAAGTCATAAAAGTTGAGAACCTTAATGTTCCAATGTGTCATAGATTTTCTGACCATTTTTTAGTTCATTTAGTCAAACAGGCATTTCACAGTACATAAAAGTATAAAAAATGAGATTTTTGTCCCCCACTGGGTGGCGCTGTAAATGATTTGAAAGTTTATCACATAGCTGTATTATTGCATTACTTTTAAAGGCCCAGGAAAGTTTCAGATGGTTTGAAGCTGTCATAGCTGAGTTATTAAGATTTTTGTCACTCTTGGCAAAGGAAGTATTAAACATAATTGGAAGCTCCGCCCGCATCTTTTATGTCAAGAGATCTTCACGATATTTGGCCTATGTGTGCCCCTCAGTTGGATAATGATTCATGCCAAAGTTGAAGGTAATGGGGTGAATCGTTTAAGAGAAAAAGACACTAGTTTGAGACCAGCTAACGTCTAAGAATGGGACAAAACTGCACATTGAAAAAATTCATAACAATTTTTCTGTACATCCTAGCACATCACTTTTATTGACTTTTTTGTAGGTTTTGCAGTCCATCATTTGCCTACAAAGTTTCATAGCTGTCGGTCAAACCAAACAGGATTGACTGTAATCTTTCGACTAATGACATTTTTTGCAGCCACTAGGTGGCACTAGCTTTAAACTGGAATATATTTTTGTCGATATGTTCAGGAGATTTTTTTTCATCCAATGTGTGAAATAGTGAGAAGATCAGATCATCTGGGTCAAATTAAAGCAATTTTTACTGGACAGATAAAGCTTCGGAATGAAAATGGTCGTAGAGGCCACGCCCATTATGGAAACTTCGTAAAATTTGGTGGAGGTCAGCAAGGCTGTCTAGAGGCTTTTCAGACTTAATTTCAGCAATATTACTTCAAAGGGCTCAGCTAAACACTTAAAAACGTTTAAAAAATGCTATATTTTTGGCTGCCACTAGGTGGCGCTCGCACTATAAAAAAAAATACGTCAATAGGTGTATTCCCCATTGGACACCCATCAAATATATGAAGTTTAGAAAAGATAAGACCATCTGGTACCAAACACAGCAACTTTGTTCGTTTTGGCGAGACATCAGACTGACATTTTTGTTTGCCACTAGATGGCCTTATAAGCAATTGAAGATTTTTTTAAACACTTGTGTTAAGGGCTTAAGTCTTCATGTGTGTGTGAAGTTTCAGATTTTTCCAAGCTTGTAAAGCTGAGTTATAAAGGTTTGTTTCACATGTGGCAAAGTAAACATCAAAGGCATAATATGAAGCCCCGCCCCCAACATATTTGATGGCGGATCATCACAAAAATTTGAACAATTGTGCCTCACAGTCAGATAAAACATCACAGCAAATTTGAAGGCGATCGGGTCAAGCGTTTGGGAGAAAAAAGGAGCAGTTCGGGACCTGCAAATGAGCAAAAACGGGCCAAAAGTGCACATTCAAAAATTCATAACTCTCTTTCTGTACATCTGAGCATATGGCTCGCGCTGACTTTTTTGTAGGGCTCGAGGTCCTACATAAGGCTACAAATTTTTGGAGCTCTAGGTCAAACGGGCCGGGAGTGAGAGGCTATTTTCCACTCATAAGGCCATTTTGGGGCCAATTACAGCCACTTTTTTCGTTTTGGCGAGTCATCTGACTTTGAGGTGGCGTGCAGACTACGCCCATTATCAAAAAGTCGTAAAATTTTAAAACCTTAATATTCCATGTCTTAATGATATTCTGACCAATTTTCATTTGTTTTACTCAAACAGACTGAGCACAATGCACGAAAGTGTAAAAAATGACATTTTAATCAACCACTAGGCGGCGCTAGTAGGTATTTAAAAAAACTTTTTTCAAAGGTGTTAAAGACATAAGTTTCCATGTGTCTATGAAGTTTTAGATTTTTTTAAGCTAGTACAACAAAGTTATTAAGGTTTATGTCACTCTTGGCGAAGGAAAAATTGAACACATAATTTGAAGCCACGCCCCTATCATATATGTCAGCGGATCTGCACCAAATTTTGCCCACTTGTGCCCCTATGTGTGAATATGGACCACAGCAAATTTGAAGGTGATTGAGTAAAGCGTTTAGGAGAAACAAGGAGCAGTTTGGGACCTGCAAACGTGCAAAAATGGGCCAAAAATGCACATTCAAAAATTCATAACTCTTTTTCTGTACATCTGAGCACATGGCTCGCGCTGACTTTTTTGTAGGTCTCTAGGTCCTACATATGGCTAAAAATTTTCGTAGCTCTAGGTCAAACAGGCCGGGACCAGGTGCACTTTTTCGACCTTAGGTGGCGCTGCAGAGCCATTTTTTTTGCATTGTTTTGGGAAACAGAAAAATATCCAATTTTTCACCGGGCCCGACAAATGTGCAAATTTTGGTGACTTTTCGTGCATGTTTAGGCCCTCAAAAATGGAAAAGCGCTGCACAGTAAATAATAATAATAATAATAATAATAATAACTAGAGCTGCAAGCAGCTATAAAGGGCCCTCGCAGACCTGTGCACGTTGGGGTATTAACAGGTCGGGGTATGAACAAGGACTATGAAGGATGAAAAAGTAGTTGTAGATGACTTCAGTGCAGGACTCTTACCAAATATGTAAAATTTAGACAAGGTGGGACAATGTGGGTGGAGTTACTGCAGCTTTTATTGTTCCAATTTTGTGACTTTCAATGCGATATAGGCCACATTCACTGTCGAAACATCGTACTGATTTGCGGAGGGCATAAGGCATGGCCACTGGCTTTTCAAAAAACATTTAAGGGATGTCACTTCAAGGGGCTCAGCAGAGTACATAAAAACATTAAGGATTTGCTATATTTTTTGCTGCCACTAGGTGGCGCTCGTACTATGATTAAAAAATAGGCCTGTAGGTGTGTTTCACATTGGACTCCCATCCCATATATAAAGTTTTAAAAATATATGATCGTCTAGGTCCAATTACAGCAACTTTTACCGTTTTCGCGAGACATCGGATTTTGAGTTGGCATAGAGGCCACGCCCTTTAATGAAAAGTCATAAAAGTTGAGAACCTTAATGTTCCAATGTGTCATAGCTTTTCTGACCATTTTTTAGTTCATTTAGTCAAACAGGCATTTCACAGTACATAAAAGTATAAAAAATAAGATTTTTGTCCGCCACTGGGTGGCGCTGTAAATGATTTGAAAGTTTATCACATAGCTGTATTATTGCATTACTTTTAAAGGCCCAGGAAAGTTTCAGATGGTTTGAAGCTGTCATAGCTGAGTTATGAAGATTTTTGTCACTCTTGGCAAAGGAAGTATTAAACATAATTGGAAGCTCCGCCCCCATCTTTTATGTCAAGAGATCTTCACGATATTTGGACTATGTGTGCCCCTCAGTTGGATAATGATTCATGCCAAAGTTGAAGGTAATGGGGTGAATCGTTTAAGAGAAAAAGGCACTAGTTTGAGACCAGCTAATGTCTAAGAATGGGACAAAACTGCACATTAAAAAAATTCATAACAATTTTTCTGTACATCCTAGCACATCACTTCTATTGACTTTTTTGTAGGTCTTGCAGTCCTTCATTTGCCTACAAAGTTTCATAGCTGTAGGTCAAACCAAACAGGATTGACTGTAATCTTTCGACCAATGATATTTTTTGCAGCCACTAGGTGGCGCTAGCTTTAAACTGGAATATATTTTTGTCGATATGTTCAGGAGAATATTTTTATCCAATGTGTGAAATTGTGAGAAGATCAGATCATCTGGGTCAAATTACAGCAACTTTTACTGGACAGATAAAGCTTCGGAATGAAAATGGTCGTAGAGGCCACGCCCATTATCGAAACTTCGTAAAATTTGGTGGAGGTCATCAAGGCTGTTTAGAGGCTTTTCAGACTTAATTTCAGCGATATTACTTCAAAAGGCTCAGCTAAACACTTAAAAACGTTTAAAAAATGTTATATTTTTGGCTGCCACTAGGTGGCGCTCGCACTATAACAAAAAATACATTGATAGGTGTATTCCGCATTGGAAACCCATCAAATATATGAAGTTTAGAAAAGATAAGACCATCTGGGACGAAACACAGCAACTTTGTTCGTTTTGGCGAGACATCAGACTGACATTTTTGTTTGCCACTAGATGGCCTTATAAGCAATTGAAGATTTTTTTAAACACTTGTGTTAAGGGCTTGAGTCTCCATGTGTCTGTGAAGTTTCAGATTTTTCCAAGCTTGGAAAGCTGAGTTATAAAGATTTGTTTCACATGTGGAAAAGTAATCATCAAAGGCATAATATGAAGGCCCGCCCCCACCATATTTGATTGCGGATCGTCACGAAAATTTGAACAATTGTGCCTCAGAGTCAGATAAAACATCACAGCAAATTTGAAGTTGATCGGGTCAAGCGTTTGGGAGAAAAAAGGAGCAGTTCGGGACCTGCAAATGAGCAAAAACGGGCTAAAGGTGCACCTTCAAAAATTCATAACTCTCTTTCTGTACATCTGAGCATATGGCTCGCGCTGACTTTTTTGTAGGGCTCGAGGTCCTACATAAGACTACAAATTTTTGGAGCTCTAGGTCAAACGGGCCGGGAGTGAGAGGCTATTTTCCACTCATAAGGCCATTTTGGGGCCAATTACAGCCACTTTTTTCATTTTGGCGAGTCATCTGACTTTGAGGTGGCGTGCAGACTACGCCCATTATCGAAATGTCGTAAAATTTTAAAACCTTAATATTCCATGTCTTAATGATATTCTGACCAATTTTCATTTGTTTTACTCAAACAGACTGAGCACAATACATGAAAGTGTAAAAAATAACATTTTAATCAACCACTAGGTGGCGCTAGTAGGTATTTAAAAAAACTTTTTTCAAAGGTGTTAAAGACATAAGTTTCCATGTATCTATGAAGTTTTAGATTTTTTTAAGCTAGTACAACAAAGTTATTAAGGTTTATGTCACTCTTGGCGAAGGAAAAATTGAACACATAATTTGAAGCCACGCCCCTATCATATATGTCAGCGGATCTGCACCAAATTTTGCCCACTTGTGCCCCTATGTGTGAATATGGACCACAGCAAATTTGAAGGTGATTGAGTAAAGCGTTTAGGAGAAACAAGGAGCAGTTTGGGACCTGCAAACGTGCAAAAATGGGCCAAAAATGCACATTCAAAAATTCATAACTCTTTTTCTGTACATCTGAGCACATGGCTCGCGCTGACTTTTTTGTAGGTCTCTAGGTCCTACATATGCCTAAAAATTTTCGTAGCTCTAGGTCAAACGGGCCGGGACCAGGTGCACTTTTTCAACCTTTGGTGGCGCTGCAGAGCCATTTTTTTTGCATTGTTTTGGGAAACACAAAAATATCCAATTTTTCACCGGGCCCGACAAATGTGCAAATTTTGGTGACTTTTCGTGCATGTTTAGGCCCTCAAAAATGGAAAAGCGCTGCACAGTAAATAATAATAATAATAATAATAATAATAATAATAATAATAATAATAATAATAATCTGGAGAAAAACAAGAGGGCTCTCGCAGCGGTAGCTGCTCGGGCCCTAATAATAATAAGAATAATAATCTGGAGAAAAACAAGAGGGCTCTCGCAGCGGTAGCTGCTCGGGCCCTAATAATAATAATAATAATAATAATAATCCGGAGAAAAACAAGAGGGCTCTCGCAGCGGTAGCTGCTCGGGCCCTAATAAGAACTAGAGCTGCAAGCAGCTATAAAGGGCCCTCGCAGACCCGTGCACGTTGGGGTATGAACAGGCTGGGGTATGAACAAGGAGTATGAACGATGAAAACTTAGTTGTAGATGACTTCAGTGCAGGACTCTTACCAAATATGTAAAATTTAGACAAGGTGGGACAATGTGGGTGGAGTTACTGCAGCTTTTATTGTTCCAATTTAGTGACTTTCAATGCGATATAGGCCACATTCACTGTCGAAACATCGTACTGATTTGTGGAGGGCATAAGGCATGGCCACTGGCTTTTCAAAAAACATTTAAGGGATGTCACTTCAAGGGGCTCAGCAGAGTACATAAAAACATTAAGGCTTTGCTATATTTTTTGCTGCCACTAGGTGGCGCTCGTACTATGATTAAAAAATAGGCTTGTAGGTGTGTTTCACATTGGACTCCCATCCCATATATGAAGTTTTAAAAATATAAGATCGTCTAGGTCCAATTACAGCAACTTTTACCGTTTTCGCGAGACATTGGATTTTGAGTTGGCATAGAGGCCACGCCGTTTAATGAAAAGTCATAAAAGTTGAGAACCTTAATGTTCCAATGTGTCATAGCTTTTCTGACCATTTTTGAGTTCATTTACTCAAACAGGCATTTCACAGTACATAAAAGTATAAAAAATTAGATTTTTGTCCGCCACTGGGTGGCGCTGTATATGATTTGAAAGTATATCACATAGCTGCATTATTCCATGACTTTTAAAGTCCCAGGAAAGTTTCAGATGGTTTGAAGCTGTCATAGCTGAGTTATTAAGATTTTTGTCACTCTTGGCGAAGGAATTATTAAACATAATTTGAAGCTCCGCCCCCATCTTTTATATCAAGAGATCTTCACGATATTTGGCCTATGTGTGCCCCTCAGTTGGATAATGATTCATGCCAAAGTTGAAGGTAATGGGGTGAATCGTTTAAGAGAAAAAGACACTAGTTTGAGACCAGCTAACGTCTAAGAATGGGACAAAACTGCACATTGAAAAAATTCATAACAATTTTTCTGTACATCCTAGCACATCACTTCTATTGACTTTTTTGTAGGTCTTGCAGTCCTTCATTTGCCTACAAAGTTTCATAGCTGTCAGTCAAACCAAACAGAATTGACTGTAATCTTTCGACTAATGACATTTTTTGCAGCCACTAGGTGGCGCTAGCTTTAAACTGGAATATATTTTTGTCGATATGTTCAGGAGAATATTTTCATCCAATGTGTGAAATTGTGAGAAGATCATATCATCTGGGTCAAATTACAGCAACTTTTACTGGACAGATAAAGCTTCGGAATGAAAATGGTCGTAGAGGCCACGCCCATTATCGAAACTTCGTAAAATGTGGTAGAGGTCATCAAGGCTGTCTAGAGGCTTTTCAGACTTAATTTCAGCGATAGTACTTCAAAGGGCTCAGCTAAAAACTTAAAAACGTTTAAAAAAATGCTATATTTTTGGCTGCCACTAGATGGCGCTCGCACTATAACAAAAAATACGTTGATAGGTGTATTCCGCATTGGAAACCCATCAAATATATGAAGTTTAGAAAAGATAAGACCATCTGGGACCAAACACAGCAACTTTGTTCGTTTTGGCGAGACATCAGACTGACATTTTTGTTTGCCACTAGATGGCCTTATAAGCAATTGAAGATTTTTTTAAACACTTGTGTTAAGGGCTTGAGTCTCCATGTGTCTGTGAAGTTTCAGATTTTTCTAAGCTGGTAAAGCTGAGTTATAAAGATTTGTTTCACATGTGGCAAAGTAATCATCAAAGGCATAATATGAAGCCCCGCCCCCAACATATTTGATGGCGGATCATCACAAAAATTTGAACGATTGTGCCTCACAGTCAGATAAAACATCACAGCAAATTTGAAGTCGATCGGGTCAAGCGTTTGGGAGAAAAAAGGAGCAGTTCGGGACCTGCAAATGAGCAAAAACGGGCCAAAAGTGCACATTCAAAAATTCATAACTCTCTTTCTGTACATCTGAGGATATGGCTCGCGCTGACTTTTTTGTAGGGCTCGAGGTCCTACATAAGGCTACAAATTTTTGGAGCTCTAGGTCAAACGGGCCGGGAGTGAGAGGCTATTTTCAACTCATAAGGCCATTTTGGGGCCAATTACAGCCACTGTTTTCGTTTTGGCGAGTCATCTGACTTTGAGGTGGCGTGCAGACTACGCCCATTATCGAAAAGTCATAAAATTTTGAAACCTTATTATTCCATGTCTTATTGATATTCTGACCAATTTTCATTTGTTGTACTCAAACAGACTGAGCACAATACATGAAAGTGTAAAAAATGACATTTTAATCAACCACTAGGCGGCGCTAGTATGTATTTAAAAAAAATTTTTTTAAAGGTGTTAAAGACATAAGTTTCCATGTGTCTATGAAGTTTTAGATTTTTTTAAGCTAGTACATCAAAGTTATTAAGGTTTTTGTCCCTCTTGGCGAAGGAAAAATTGAACACATAATTTGAAGCCACGCCCCTATCATATATAACAGCGGATCTGCACCAAATTTTGCCCACTTGTGCCCCTACGTGTGAATATGGACCACAGCAAATTTGAAGGTGATTGAGTAAAGCGTTTAGGAGAAACAAGGAGCAGTTTGGGACCTACAAACGTGCAAAAATGGGCCAAAAATGCACATTCAAAAATTCATAACTCTTTTTCTGTACATCTGAGCACATGGCTCGCGCTGACTTTTTTGTAGGTCTCTAGGTCCTACATATGCCTAAAAATTTTCGTAGCTCTAGGTCAAACGAGCCGGGACCAGGTGCACTTTTTCGACCTTAGGTGGCGCTGCAGAGCCATTTTTTTTGCATTGTTTTGGGAAACACAAAAATCTCAAATTTTTCACCGGGCCCGACAAATGTGCAAATTTTGGTGACTTTTCGTGCATGTTTAGGCCCTCAAAAATGGAAAAGCGCTGCACAGTAAATAATAATAATAATAATAACTAGAGCTGCAAGCAGCTATAAAGGGCCCTCGCAGACCTGTGCACGTTGGGGTATGAACAGGTCGGGGTATGAACAAGGACTATGAACAATGAAATAGTAGTTGTAGATGTTTTCAGTGCAGGACTCTTACCAAATATGTAAAATTTAGACAAGGTGGGACAATGTGGGTGGAGTTACTGCAGCTTTTATTGTTCCAATTTTGTGACTTTCAATGCCATATAGGCCACACCCACTGTCGAAACATCGTACTGATTTGTGGAGGGCATAAGGCGTGGCCACTGGCTTTTCAGAAAACATTTAAGGGATATCACTTCAAGGGGCTCAGCAGAGTACATAAAAACATTAAGGATTTGCTATATTTTTTGCTGCCACTAGGTGGCGCTCGTACTATGATAAAAAATAGGCTTGTAGGTGTGTTTCACATTGGACTCCCATCCCATATACGAAGTTTTAAAAATATCAGATCATCTAGGTCCAATTTTAGCACCTTTTACCGTTTTGGCGAGACATCGGATTTTGAGTTGGCATAGAGGCCACGCCGTTTATTGAAAAGTCATAAAAGTTGAGAACCTTAATGTTCCAATGTGTCATAGCTTTTCCGACCATTTTTGAGTTCATTTCGTCAAACAGGCATTTCACAGTACATAAAAGTATAAAAAATGAGACTTTTGTCCGCCACTGGGTGGCGCTGTAAATGATTTGAAAGTTTATCACATAGCTGTATTATTGCATGACTTTTAAAGTCCCAGGAAAGTTTCAGATGGTTTGAAGCTGTCATAGCTGAGTTATTAATATTTTTGTCACTCTTGGCGAAGGAAGTATTAAACATAATTTGAAGCTCCGCCCCCATCTTTTCTGTCAAGAGATCTTCACGATATTTGGACTATGTGTGCCCCTCAGTTGGATAATGATTCATGCCAAAGTTGAAGGTAATGGGGTGAATCGTTTAAGAGAAAAAGGCACTAGTTTGAGACCAGCTAATGTCTAAGAATGGGACAAAACTGCACATTAAAAAAATTCATAACAATTTTTCTGTACATCCTTGCACATCACTTCTATTGACTTTTTTGTAGGACTTACAGTCCTTCATTTGCCTACAAAGTTTCATAGCTGTAGGTCAAACCAAACAGGATTGACTGTAATCTTTCGACTAATGACATTTTTTGCAGCCACTAGGTGGCGCTAGCTTTAAACTGGAATATATTTTTGTCAATATGTTCAGGGGAATATTTTTATCCAATGTGTGAAATTGTGAGAAGATCAGATCATCTGGGTCAAATTACAGCAACTTTTACTGGACAGATAAAGCTTGGGAATGAAAATGGTCATAGAGGCCACGCCCGTTATCGAAACTTCGTAAAATTTGGTGGAGGTCAGCATGGCTATCTAGAGGCTTTTCAGACTTAATTTCAGCGATATTACTTCAAAGGGCTCAGCTAAACACATAAAAACGTTTAAAAAATGCTATATTTTTGGCTGCCACTAGGTGGCGCTCGCACTATAACAAAAAATACGTAGATAGGTGTATTCCGCATTGGAAACCCATCAAATATATGAAGTTTAGAAAAGATAAGACCATCTGGGACCAAACACAGCAACTTTGTTCGTTTTGGCAAGACATCAGACTGACATTTTTGTTTGCCACTAGATGGCCTTATAAGCAATTGAAGATTTTTTTAAACACTTGTGTTAAGGGCTTAAGTCTTCATGTGTATGTGAAGTTTCAGATTTTTCTAAGCTTGTAAAGCTGAGTTATAAAGGTTTGTTTCACATGTGGCAAAGTAATCATCAAAGGCATAATAGAAAGCCCCGCCCCCAACATATTTGATGGCGGATCATCACAAAAATTTGAACAATTGTGCCTCACAGTCAGATAAAACATCACAGCAAATTTGAAGTCGATCGGGTCAAGCGTTTGGGAGAAAAAAGGAGCAGTTCGGGACCTGCAAATGAGCAAAAACGGGCCAAAAGTGCACATTCAAAAATTCATAACTCTCTTTCTGTACATCTGAGCACATGGCTCGCGCTGACTTTTTTGTAGGGCTCGAGGTCCTACATAAGGCTACAAATTTTTGGAGCTCTAGGTCAAACGGGCCGGGAGTGAGAGGCTATTTTCCACTCATAAGGCCATTTTGGGGCCAATTACAGCCACTTTTTTCGTTTTGGCGAGTCATCTGACTTTGAGGTGGCGTGCAGACTACGCCCATTATCGAAAAGTCGTAAAATTTTAAAACCTTAATATTCCATGTCTTAATGATATTCTGACCAATTTTCATTTGTTTTACTCAAACAGACTGAGAACAATACATGAAAGTGTAAAAAATGACATTTTAATCAACCACTAGGCGGCGCAAGTAGGTATTAAAAAAAACTCTTTTTAAAGGTGTTAAAGACATAAGTTTCCATGTGTCTATGAAGTTTTAGATTTTTTTAAGCTAGTACATCAAAGTTATTAAGGTTTGTGTCCCTCTTGGCGAAGGAAAAATTGAACACATAATTTGAAGCCACGCCCCTATCATATATGTCAGCGGATCTGCACGAAATTTTGCCCACTTGTGCCCCTATGTGTGAATATGGACCACAGCAAATTTAAAGGCGATTGAGTAAAGCGTTTAGGAGAAACAAGGAGCAGTTTGGGACCTGCAAACGTGCAAAAATGGGCCAAAAATGCACATTCAAAAAATCATAACTCTTTTTCTGTACATCTGAGCACATGGCTCGCGCTGACTTTTTTGTAGGTCTCTAGGTCCTACATATGCCTAAACATTTTTGTAGCTCTAGGTCAAACGGGCCGGGACCAGGTGCACTTTTTCGACCTTAGGTGGCGCTGCAGAGCCATTTTTTTTGCATTGTTTTGGGAAACACAAAAATATCCAATTTTTCACCGGGCCCGACAAATGTGCAAATTTTGGTGACTTTTCGTGCATGTTTAGGCCCTCAAAAATGGAAAAGCGCTGCACAGTAAATAATAATAATAATAATAACTAGAGCTGCAAGCAGCTATAAAGGGCCCTCGCAGACCTGTGCACGTTGGGGTATGCACAGGTCGGGGTATGAACAAGGACTATGAATGATGAAAAATTAGTTGTAGATCACTTCAGTGCAGGACTATTACCAAATATGTAAAATTTAGACAAGGTGGGACAATGTGTGTGGAGTTACTGCAGCTTTCATTGTTCCAATTTTGTGACTTTCAATGCCATATAGGCCACACCCACTGTCGAAACATTGTACTGATTTGTGGGGGGCATAAGGCATGGCCACTGGCTTTTCAGAAAACATTTAAGGGATATCACTTCAAGGGGCTCAGCAGAGTACATAAAAACATTAAGGATTTGCTATATTTTTTGCTGCCACTAGGTGGCGCTCGTACTATGATAAAAAATAGGCTTGTAGGTGTGTTTCACATTGGACTCCCATCCCATATATGAAGTTTTGCAAACATCAGATCATCTAGGTCCAATTACAGCAACTTTGACCGTTTTTGCGAGACATCAGACTTTGAGTTTGCATAGAGGCCACACCCTTTAATGAAAAGTCATAAAAGTTGAGAACCTTAATGTTCCAATGTGTCATAGATTTTCTGACCATTTTTGAGTTCATTTAGTCAAACAGGCATTTCACAGTACATAAAAGTATAAAAAATGAGATTTTTGTCCGCCACTGGGTGGCGCTGTAAATGATTTGAAAGTTTATCACATAGCTGTATTATTGCATGACTTTTAAAGTCCCAGGAAAGTTTCAGATGGTTTGACGCTGTCATAGCTGAGTTATTAATATTTTTGTCAACCTTGGCGAAGGAAGTATTAAACATAATTTGAAGCTCCGCCCCCATCTTTTCTGTCAAGATATCTTCACGATATTTGGACTATGTGTGCCCCTCAGTTGGATAATGATTCATGCCAAATTTGAAGGTAATGGGGTGAATCGTTTAAGAGAAAAAGGCACTAGTTTGAGACCAGCTAATGTCTAAGAATGGGACAAAACTGCACATTAAAAAAATTCATAACAATTTTTCTGTACATTCTAGCACATCACTTCTATTGACTTTTTTGTAGGTCTTCCAGTCCTTCATTTGCATACAAAGTTTCATAGCTGTAGTTCAAACCAAACAGGATTGACTGTAATCTTGCAACTAATGACATTTTTTGCAGCCACTAGGTGGCGCTAGCTTTAAACTGGAATATATTTTTGTCGATATGTTCAGGAGAATATTTTCATCCAATGTGTGAAATTGTGAGAAGATCAGATCATCTGGGTCAAATTACAGCAACTTTTACTGGACAGATAAAGCTTCGGAATGAAAATAGTCGTAGAGACCACGGCCATTATCGAAAGTTCGTAAAATTTGGTGGGGGTCAGCAAGGCTGTCTAGAGGCTTTTCAGACTTAATTTCAGCGATATTACTTCAAAGGGCTCAGCTAAACACATAAAAACGTTTAAAAAATGCTATATTTTTGGCTGCTACTAGGTGGCGCTCACACTATAGCAAAAAATAAGTTGATAGGTGTATTCCGCATTGGAAACCCATCAAATATGTAATGTTTAGAAAAGATAAGACCATCTGGGTCCAAATACAGCAATTTTGTTCGTTTTCGCGAGAAATCAGACTGACATTTTTGTTTGCCACTAGGTGGCCTTATAAGCAATTGAAGATTTTTTTAAATACATGTGTTAAGGGCTTGAGTCTTCATGTGTCTGTGAAGTTTCAGATTTTTCCAAGCTTGGAAAGCTGAGTTATAAAGGTTTGTTTCACATGTGGCAAAGTAATCATCAAAGGCTTAATATGAAGCCCCGCCCCCAACATATTTGATTGCGGATCGTCACGAAAATTTGAACAATTGTGCCTCACAGTCAGATAAAACATCACAGCAAATTTGAAGTCGATCGGGTCAAGCGTTTGGGAGAAAAAAGGAGCAGTTCGGGACCTGCAAATGAGCAAAAACGGGCCAAAGGTGCACATTCAAAAATTCATAACTCTCTTTCTGTACATCTGAGCATATGGCTCACGCTGACTTTTTTGTAGGGCTTGAGGTCCTACATAAGGCTACAAATTTTTGTAGCTCTAGGTCAAATGGGCCGGGAGTAAGAGGCTATTTTCCACTCATAAGGCCATTTTGGGGCCAATTACAGCCACTTTTTTCGTTTTGGCGAGTCATCTGACTTTGAGGTGGCGTGCAGACTACGCCCATTATCGAAAAGTCGTAAAATTTTAAAACCTTAATATTCCATGTCTTATTGATATTCTGACCAATTTTCATTTGTTTTACTCAAACAGACTGAGCACAATACATGAGAGTGTAAAAAATGACATTTTAATCAACCACTAGGCGGCGCTAGTAGGTATTTAAAAAAACTTTTTTTACAGGTGTTAAAGACATAAGTTTCCATGTGTCTATGAAGTTTTAGATTTTTTTAAGCTAGTACATCAAAGTTATTAAGGTTTTTGTCCCTCTTGGCGAAGGAAAAATTGAACACATTATTTGAAGCCACGCCCCTATCATATATGTCAGCAGATCTGCACCAAATTTCGCCCACTTGTGGCTCTATGTGTGAATATGGACCACAGCAAATTTGAAGGTGATTGAGTAAAGCGTTTAGGAGAAACAAGGAGCAGTTTGGGACCTACAAACGTGCAAAAATGGGCCAAAAATGCACATTCAAAAATTCATAACTCTTTTTCTGTACATCTGAGCACATGGCTCGCGCTGACTTTTTTGTAGGTTTCTAGGTCCTACATATGCCAAAAAATTTTCGTAGCTCTAGGTCAAACGGGCCGGGACCAGGTGCACTTTTTCGACCTTAGGTGGCGCTGCAGAGCCATTTTTTTTGCATTGTTTTGGGAAACACAAAAATATCCAATTTTTCACCGGGCCCGACAAATGTGCAAATTTTGGTGACTTTTCGTGCATGTTTAGGCCCTCAAAAATGGAAAAGCGCTGCACAGTAAATAATAATAATAATAATAATAATAATAATAATAATCTGGAGAAAAACAAGAGGGCTCTCGCAGCGGTAGCTGCTCGGGCCCTAATAATAATAATAATAAGAATAATAATCTGGAGAAAAACAAGAGGGCTCTCGCAGCGGTAGCTGCTCGGGCCCTAATAATAATCTGGAGAAAAACAAGAGGGCTCTCGCAGCGGTAGCTGCTCGGGCCCTAATAAGAACTAGAGCTGCAAGCAGCTATAAAGGGCCCTCGCAGACCTGTGCACGTTGGGGTATTAACAGGTCGGGGTATGAACAAGGACTATGAACGATGAAAAAGTAGTTGTAGATGACTTCAGTGCAGGACTCTTACCAAATATGTAAAATTTAGACAAGGTGGGACAATGTGGGTGGAGTTACTGCAGCTTTTATTGTTCCAATTTTGTGACTTTCAATGCCATATAGGCCACATTCACTGTCGAAACATCGTACTGATTTGTGGAGGGCATAAGGCATGGCCACTGGCTTTTCAAAAAACATTTAAGGGATGTCACTTCAAGGGGCTCAGCAGAGTACATAAAAACATTAGGGATTTGCTATATTTTTTGCTGCCACTAGGTGGCGCTCGTACTATGATTAAAAAATAGGCTTGTAGGTGTGTTTCACATTGGACTCCCATCCCATATATGAAGTTTTAAAAATATAAGATCGTCTAGGTCCAATTACAGCAACTTTTACCGTTTTCGCGAGACATCGGATTTTGAGTTGGCATAGAGGCCACGCCCTTTAATGAAAAGTCATAAAAGTTGAGAACCTTAATGTTCCAATGTGTCCTAGCTTTTCTGACCATTTTTGAGTTCATTTAGTCAAACAGGCATTTCACAGTACATAAAAGTATAAAAAATGAGATTTTTGTCCGCCACTGGGTGGCGCTGTATATGATTTGAAAGTTTATCACATAGCTGCATTATTCCATGACTTTTAAAGTCCCAGGAAAGTTTCAGATGGTTTGAAGGTGGCATAGCTGAGTTATTAAGATTTTTGTCACTCTTGGCGAAGGAAGTATTAAACATAATTTGAAGCTCCGCCCCCATCTTTTATGTCGAGAGATCTTCACGATATTTAGACTATGTGTGCCCCTCAGTTGGATAATGATTCATGCCAAAGTTGAAGGTAATGGGGTGAATCGTTTAAGAGAAAAAGGCACTAGTTTGAGACCAGCTAATGTCTAAGAATGGGACAAAACTGCACATTAAAAAAAATCATAACAATTTTTCTGTACATCCTCGCACATCACTTCTATTGACATTTTTGTAGGTCTTACAGTCCTTCATTAGCCTACAAAGTTTCATAGCTGTCGGTCAAACCGAACAGGATTGACTGTAATCTTTCGACTAATGACTTTTTTTGCAGCCACTAGGTGGCGCTAGCTTTAAACTGGAATATATTTTTGTCGATATGTTCAGGAGAATATTTTCATCCAATGTGTGAAATTGTGAGAAGATCAGATCATCTGGGTCAAATTACAGCAACGTTAACTGGACAGATAAAGCTTCGGAATGAAAATGGTCGTAGAGACCACGCCCATTATCGAAACTTCATAAAATTTGGTGGAGGTCAGCAGGGCTATGTAGAGGCTTTTCAGACTTAAATTCAGCGATATTACTTCAAAGGGCTCAGCTAAACACATAAAAACGTTTAAAAAATGCTATATTTTTGGCTGCCACTAGGTGGCGCTCACACTATAGCAAAAAATAAGTTGATAGGTGTATTCCGCATTGGAAATCCATCAAATATGTAATGTTTAGAAAAGATAAGACCATCTGGGTCCAAATACAGCAATTTTGTTCGTTTTCGCGAGAAATCAGACTGACATTTTTGTTTGCCACTAGGTGGCCTTATAAGCAATTTAAGATTTTTTTAAACACATGTGTTAAGAGCTTGAGTCTTCATGTGTCTGTGAAGTTTCAGATTTTTCCAAGCTTGGAAAGCTGAGTTATAAAGGTTTGTTTCACATGTGGCAAAGTAATCATCAAAGGCTTAATATGAAGCCCCGCCCCCAACATATTTGTTGGCGGATCGTCACGAAAATTTGAACAATTGTGCCTCACAGTCAGATAAAACATCACAGCAAATTTGAAGTCGATCGGGTCAAGCGTTTGGGAGAAAAAAGGAGCAGTTCGGGACCTGCAAATGAGCAAAAACGGGCCAAAGGTGCACATTCAAAAATTCATAACTCTCTTTCTGTACATCTGAGCATATGGCTCACGCTGACTTTTTTGTAGGGCTCGAGGTCCTACATAAGGCTACAAATTTTTGGAGCTCTAGGTCAAATGGGCCGGGAGTAAGAGGCTTTTTTCCACTCATAAGGCCATTTTGGGGCCAATTACAGCCACTTTTTTCGTTTTGGCGAGTCATCTGACTTTGAGGTGGCGTGCAGACTACGCCCATTATCGAAAAGTCGTAAAATTTTAAAACCTTAATATTCCATGTCTTAATGATATTCTGACCAATTTTCATTTGTTTTACTCAAACAGACTGAGCACAATACATGAAAGTGTAAAAAATGACATTTTAATCAACCACTAGGCGGCGCTAGTAGGTATTTAAAAAAAACTTTTTTTAAAGGTGTTAAAGACATAAGTTTCCATGTGTCAATGAAGTTTTAGATTTTTTTAAGCTAGTACATCAAAGTTATTAAGGTTTTTGTCCCTCTTGGCGAAGGAAAAATTGAACACATAATTAGAAGCCACGCCCCTATCATATATGTCAGCGGATCTGCACCAAATTTCGCACACTTGTGCCCCTATGTGTGAATATGGACCACAGCATATTTGAAGGCGATTGAGTAAAGCGTTTAGGAGAAAGAAGGAGCAGTTTGGGACCTGCAAACGTGCAAAAATGGGCCAAAAATGCACATTCAAAAATTCATAACTCTTTTTCTGTACATCTGAGCACATGGCTCGCGCTGACTTTTTTGTAGGTCTCTAGCTCCTACATATGCCTAAAAATTTTCGTAGCTCTAGGTCAAACGGGCCGGGACCAGGTGCACTTTTTCAACCTTAGGTGGCGCTGCAGAGCCATTTTTTTTGCATTGTTTTGGGAAACAGAAAAATATCCAATTTTTCACCGGGCCCGACAAATGTGCAAATTTTGGTGACTTTTCGTGCATGTTTAGGCCCTCAAAAATGGAAAAGCGCTGCACAGTAAATAATAATAATAACTAGAGCTGCAAGCAGCTATAAAGGGCCCTCGCAGACCTGTGCACGTTGGGGTATGAACAGGTCGGGGTATGAACAAGGACTATGAACAATGAAATAGTAGTTGTAGATGACTTCAGTGCAGGACTCTTACCAAATATGTAAAATTTAGACAAGGTGGGACAATGTGGGTGGAGTTACTGCAGCTTTTATTGTTCCAATTTTGTGACTTTCAATGCCATATAGGCCACACCCACTGTGGAAACATCGTACTGATTTGTGGAGGGCATAAGGCATGGCCACTGGCTTTTCAGAAAACATTTAAGGGATATCACTTCAAGGGGCTCAGCAGAGTACATAAAAACATTAAGGATTTGCTATATTTTTTGCTGCCACTAGGTGGCGCTCGTACTATGATAAAAAATAGGCTTGTAGGTGTGTTTCACATTGGACTCCCATCCTATATATGAAGTTTTGCAAACATCAGATCATCTAGGTCCAATTACAGCAACTTTCACCGTTTTGGGGAGACATCAGACTTAGAGTTTGCATAGAGGCCACGCCCTTTAATGAAAAGTCATAAAAGTTGAGAACCTTAATGTTCCAATGTGTCATAGCTTTTCTGACCATTTTTGAGTTCATTTAGTCAAACAGGCATTTCACAGTACATAAAAGTATAAAAAATGAGATTTTTGTCCGCCACTGGGTGGCGCTGTAAATGATTTGAAAGTTTATCACATAGCTGTATTATTGCATTACTTTTAAAGTCCCAGGAAAGTTTCAGATGGCTTGAAGCTGTCATAGCTGAGTTATTAACATTTTTGTCACTCTTGGCGAAGGAAGTATTAAACATAATTTGAAGCTCCGCCCCCATCTTTTCTGTCAAGAGATCTTCACGATATTTGGACTATGTGTGCCCCTCAGTTGGTTAATGATTCATGCCAAAGTTGAAGGTAATGGGGTGAATCATTTAAGAGAAAAAGGCACTTGTTTGAGACCAGCTAATGTCTAAGAATGGGACAAAACTGCACATTAAAAAAATTCTTAACAATTTTCTGTACATCCTAGCACATCACTTCTATTGACTTTTTTGTAGGTCTTGCAGTTCTTCATTTGCCTACAAAGTTTCATAGCTGTAGGTCAAACCAAACAGGATTGACTGTAATCTTTCGACTAATGACATTTTTTGCAGCCACTAGGTGGCGCTAGCTTTAAACTTGAATATATTTTTGTCGATATGTTTAGGAGAATATTTTCATCCAATGTGTGAAATTGTGAGAAGATCAGATCATCTGGGTAAAATTACAGCAACTTTTACTGGACAGATAAAGCTTCGGAATGAAAATGGCCGTAGAGGCCACACCCATTATCGAAACTTCGTAAAATTTGGTGGAGGTCAGCAGGGCTGTCTAGAGGCTTTTCAGACTTAATTTCAGCGATAATACTTCAAAGGGCTCAGCTAAACACATAAAAATGTTTAAAAAATGCTATATTTTTGGCTGCCACTAGGTGGCGCTCGCACTATAACAAAAAATACGTTAATAGGTGTATTCCTCATTGGAAACCCATCAAATATCTGAAGTTTAGAAAAGATAAGCCCATCTGGGACTAAACACAGCAACTTTGTTCGTTTTGGCGAGACATCAGACTGACATTTTTGTTTGCCACTAGATGGCCTTATAAGCAATTGAAGATTTTTTTAAACACTTGTGTTAAGGGCTTAAGTTTCCATGTGTCTGTGAAGTTTCAGATTTTTCCAAGCTTGTAAAGCTGAGTTATAAAGGTTTGTTTTACATGTGGCAAAGTAATCATCAAAGGCATAATATAAAGCCCCGCCCCCAACATATTTGTTGGCGGATCGTCACAAAAATTTGAACAATTGTCCCTCACAGTCAGATAAAACATCACAGCAAATTTGAAGGCGATCGAGTCAAGCGTTTGGGAGAAAAAAGGAGCAGTTCGGGACCTGCAAATGAGCAAAAACGGGCCAAAAGTGCACATTCAAAAATTCATAACTCTCTTTCTGTACATCTGAGCATATGGCTCGCGCTGACTTTTTTGTAGGGCTCGAGGTCCTACATAAGGCTACAAATTTTTGGAGCTCTAGGTCAAACGGGCCGGGAATGAGAGGCTATTTTCCACTCATAAGGCCATTTTGGGGCCAATTACAGCCACTTTTTTCGTTTTGGCGAGTCATCTGACTTTGAGGTGGCGTGCAGACTACGCCCATTATCGAAATGTCGTAAAATTTTAAAACCTTAATATTCCATGTCTTAATGATATTCTGACCAATTTTCATTTGTTTTACTCAAACAGACTGAGCACAATACATGAAAGTGTAAAAAATGACATTTTAATCAACCACTAGGCGGCGCTAGTAGGTATTTGAAAAAACTTTTTTCAAAGATGTTAAAGACATAAGTTTCCATGTGTCTATGAAGTTTTAGATTTTTTTAAGCTAGTACATCAAAGTTATTAAGGTTTATGTCCCTCTTGGCGAAGGAAAAATTGAACACATAATTTGAAGCCACGCCCCTATCATATATGCCAGCGGATCTGCACCAAATTTTGCCCACTTGTGCCCCTATGTGTGAATATGGACCACAGCAAATTTGAAGGTGATTGAGTAAAGCGTTTAGGAGAAACAAGGAGCAGTTTGGGACCTACAAACGTGCAAAAATGGGCCAAAAATGCACATTCAAAAATTCATAACTCTTTTTCTGTACATCTGAGCACATGGCTCGCGCTAACTTTTTTGTAGGTCTCTAGGTCCTACATATGCCTAAAAATTTTCGTAGCTCTAGGTCAAACGGGCCGGGACCAGGTGCACTTTTTCAACCTTAGGTGGCGCTGCAGAGCCATTTTTTTTGCATTGTTTTGGGAAACACAAAAATATCCAATTTTTCACCGAGCCCGACAAATGTGCAAATTTTGGTGACTTTTCGTGCATGTTTAGGCCCTCAAAAATGGAAAAGCGCTGCACAGTAAATAATAATAATAATAATAACTAGAGCTGCAAGCAGCTATAAAGGGCCCTCGCAGACCTGTGCACGTTGGGGTATTAACAGGTCGGGGTATGAACAAGGACTATGAACGATGAAAAAGTAGTTGTAGATGACTTCAGTGCAGGACTCTTACCAAATATGTAAAATTTAGACAAGGTGGGACAATGTGGGTGGAGTTACTGCAGCTTTTATTGTTCCAATGTTGTGACTTTCAATGCCATATAGGCCACACCCACTGTCGAAACATCGTACTGATTTGTGGAGGGCATAAGGCATGGCCACTGGCTTTTCAAAAAACATTTAAGGGATGTCACTTCAAGGGGCTCAGCAGAGTACATAAAAACATTAAGGATTGGCTTTTTTTTTTGCTGCAACTAGGTGGCGCTCGTACTATGATAAAAAATTGGCATGTAGGTAAGTTTCACATTGGACTCCCATCCCATATATGAAGTTTTAAAAATATCAGATCGTCTAGGTACAATTACAGCAACTTTTACCGTTTTCGCGAGACATCGGATTTTGAGTTGGCATAGAGGCCACGCCCTTTAATGAAAAGTCATAAAAGTTGAGAACCTTAATGTTCCAATGTGTCATAGCTTTTCTGACCATTTTTGAGTTCATTTAGTCAAACAGGCATTTCACAGTACATAAAAGTATAAAAAATGAGACTTTTGTCCGCCACTGGGTGGCGCTGTAAATGATGTGAAAGTTTATCACATAGCTGTATTATTGCATGACTTTTAAAGGCCCAGGAAAGTTTCAGATGGTTTGAAGCTGTCATAGCTGAGTTATTAAGATTTTTGTCACTCTTGGCAAAGGAAGTGTTAAACATAATTGGAAGCTCCGCCCCCATCTTTTATGTCAAGAGATCTTCACTATATTTGGACTATGTGTGCCCCTCAGTTGGATAATGATTCATGCCAAAGTTGAAGGTAATCGGGTGAATCGTTTAAGAGAAAAAGGCACTAGTTTGAGACCAGCTAATGTCTAAGAATGGGACAAAACTTTAATTAAAATTCATAGCAATGTTTCTGTACATCCTTGCACATCACTTCTATTGACTTTTTTGTAGGTCTTGCAGTCCTTCATTTGCCTACAAAGTTTCATAGCTGTAGGTCAAACCAAACAGGATTGACTGTAATCTTTCGACTAATGACATTGTTTGCAGCCACTAGGTGGCGCTAGCTTTAAACTGGAATATATTTTTGTCGATATGTTCAGGAGAATATTTTTATGCAATGTGTGAAATTGTGAGAAGATCAGATCATCTGGGTCATATTACAGCAAATTTTACTGGACAGATAAAGCTTCGGAATGAAAATGGTCATAGAGGCCACGCCCATTATCGAAACTTCGTAAAATTTGGTGGAGGTCAGCAAGGCTGTCTAGAGGCTTGTCAGACTTAATTTCAGCGATATTACTTCAAAGGGCTCAGCTAAACACATAAAAACGTTTAAAAAATGCTATTTTTTTGGCTGCCACTAGGTGGCGCTCGCACTATAACAAAAAATACGTTGATAGGTGTATTCAGCATTGTAAACCAATCAAATATATGAAGTTTAGACAAGATAAGTCCATCTGGGACCAAACACAGCAACTTTGTTCGTTTTGGCGAGACATCAGACTGACAATTTTGTTTGCCACTAGGTGGCCTTATAAGCAATTTAAGATCTTTTTAAACACATGTGTTAAGGGCTTGAGTCTTCATGTGTCTGTGAAGTTTCAGATTTTTCCAAGCTTGGAAAGCTGAGTTATAAAGGTTTGTTTCACATGTGGCAAAGTAATCATCAAATGCTTAATATGAAGCCCCGCCCCCAACATATTTGATTGCGGATCGTCACGAAAATTTGAACAATTGTGCCTCACAGTCAGATCAAAAATCACAGCAAATTTGAAGTCGATCGGGTCAAGCGTTTGGGAGAAAAAAGGAGCAGTTCGGGACCTGCAAATGAGCAAAAACGGGCCAAAGGTGCACATTCAAAAATTCATAACTCTCTTTCTGTACATCTGAGCATATGGCTCACGCTGACTTTTTTGTAGGGCTTGAGGTCCTACATAAGGCTACAAATTTTTGTAGCTCTAGGTCAAATGGGCCGGGAGTAAGAGGCTATTTTCCACTCATAATGCCATTTTGGGGCCAATTACAGCCACTTTTTTCGTTTTGGCGAGTCATCTGACTTTGAGGTGGCGTGCAGACTACGCCCATTATCGAAAAGGCATAAAATTTTGAAACCTTATTATTCCATGTCTTATTGATATTCTGACCAATTTTCATTTGTTGTACTCAAACAGACTGAGCACAATACATGAAAGTGTAAAAAATGACATTTTAATCAACCACTAGGCGGCGCTAGTAGGTATTTAAAAAAACTTTTTTTAAAGGTGTTAAAGACATAAGTTTCCATGTGTCTATGAAGTTTTAGATTTTTTTAAGTTAGTACATCAAAGTTATTAAGGTTTTTGTCCTTCTTGGCGAAGGAAAAATTGAACACATAATTTGAAGCCACGCCCCTATCATATATGCCAGCGGATCTGCACCAAATTTTGCCCACTTGTGCCCCTACGTGTGAGTATGGACCACAGCAAATTTGAAGGTGATTGAGTAAAGCGTTTAGGAGAAACAAGGAGCAGTTTGGGACCTACAAACGTGCAAAAATCTGCCAAAAATGCACATTCAAAAATTCATAACTCTTTTTCTGTACATCTGAGCACATGGCTCGCGCTGACTTTTTTGTAGGTCTCTAGGTCCTACATATGCCTAAAAGTTTTCGTAGCTCTAGGTCAAACGGGCCGGGACCAGGTGCACTTTTTTGACCTTAGGTGGCGCTGCAGAGCCATTTTTTTTGCATTTTTTTGGGAAACACAAAAATATATAATTTTTCACCGGGCCCGACAAATGTGCAAATTTTGGTGACTTTTCGTGCATGTTTAGGCCCTCAAAAATGGAAAAGCGCTGCACAGTAAATAATAATAATAACTAGAGCTGCAAGCAGCTATAAAGGGCCCTCGCAGACCTGTGCACGTTGGGGTATGAACAGGTCGGGGTATGAACAAGGACTATGAACGATGAAAAAGTAGTTGTAGATGACTTCAGTGCAGGACTCTTACCAAATATGTAAAATTTAGACAAGGTGGGACAATGTGGGTGGAGTTACTGCAGCTTTTATTGTTCCAATTTTGTGACTTTCAATGCCATATAGGCCACAGCCACTGTCGAAACATCGTACTGATTTGTGGAGGGCATAAGGCATGGCCACTGGCTTTTCAGAAAACATTTAAGGGATATCACTTCAAGGGGCTCAGCAGAGTACATAAAAACATTAAGGATTTGCTATATTTTTTGCTGCCATTAGGTGGCGCTCGTACTATGATAAAAAATAGGCTTGTAGGTGTGTTTCACATTGGACTCCCATCCCATATATGAAGTTTTGCAAACATCAGATCATCTAGGTCCAATTACAGCAACTTTTACCGTGTTGGCGAGACATCAGACTTTGAGTTTGCATAGAGGCCACGCCCTTTAATGAAAAGTCATATAAATTGAGAACCTTAATGTTCCAATGTGTCATAGCTTTTCTGACCATTTTTGAGTTCATTTAGTCAAACAGGCATTTCAGAGTACATAAAAGTATAAAAAATGACATTTTTGTCCGCCACTGGGTGGCGCTGTAAATGATTTGAAAGTTTATCACATAGCTGTATTATTGCATGACTTTTAAAGGCCCAGGAAAGTTTCAGATGGTTTGAAGCAGTCATAGCTGAGTTAATAATATTTTTGTCACTCTTGGCGAAGGAAATATTAAACATAATTTGAAGCTCCGCCCCAATTTTGTATGTCAAGAGATCTTCACGATATTTGGACTATGTGTGCCCCTCAGTTGGATAATGATTCTTGCCAAAGTTGAAGGTAATGGGGTGAATTGTTTAAGAGAAAAAGGCACTAGTTTGAGACCAGCTAATGTCTAAGAATGGGACAAAACTGCACATTAAAAAAAATCATAACAATTTTTCTGTACATCCTAGCACATCACTTCTATTGACTTTTTTGTAGGTCTTGCAGTCCTTCATTTGCCTACAAAGTTTCATAGCTCTAGGTCAAACCAAACAGGATTGACTGTAATCTTTCGACTAATGACATTTTTTGCAGCCACTAGGTGGCGCTAGCTTTAAACTGGAATATATTTTTGTCGATATGTTCAGGAGAATATTTTCATCCAATGTGTGAAATTGTGAGAAGATCAGATCATCTGGGTCAAATTACAGCAACTTTTACTGGACAGATAAAGCTTCGGATTGAAAATGGTCGCAGAGGCCATGCCCATTATCGAAACTTCATAAAATTTGGTGGAGGTCAGCAAGGCTGTCTAGAAGCTTTGCAGACTTAATTTCAGCGATATTACTTCAAAGGGCTCAGCTAAACACTTAAAAACGTTTAAAAAATGCTATATTTTTGGCTGCCACTAGGTGGCGCTCGCACTATAACAAAAAATACGTTGATAGGTGTATTCCGCATTGGAAACCCATCAAATATATGAAGTTTAGAAACGATAAGACCATCTGGGACCAAACACAGCAACTTTGTTCGTTTTGGCGAGACATCAGACTGACATTTTTGTTTGCCACTAGATGGCCTTATAAGCAATTGAAGATTTTTTTAAACACTTGTGTTAAGGGCTTAAGTCTTCATGTGTATGTGAAGTTTCAGATTTTTCTAAGCTTGTAAAGCTGAGTTATAAAGGTTTGTTTCACATGTGGCAAAGTAATCATCAAAGGCATAATATGAAGCCCCGCCCCCAACATATTTGATGGCGGATCATCACGAAAATTGGAACAATTGTGCCTCACAGTCAGATAAAACATCACAGCAAATTTGAAGTCGATCGGGTCAAGCGTTTGGGAGAAAAAAGGAGCAGTTCGGGACCTGCAAATGAGCAAAAACGGGCCAAAAGTGCACATTCAAAAATTCATAACTCTCTTTCTGTACATCTGAGCATATGGCTCGCGCTGACTTTTTTGTAGGGCTCGAGGTCCTACATAAGGCTACAAACTTTTGTAGCTCTAGGTCAAATGGGCCGGGAGTAAGAGGCTATTTTCCACTCATAAGGCCATTTTGGGGCCAATTACAGCCACTTTTTTCGTTTTGGCGAGTCATCTGACTTTGAAGTGGCGTGCAGACCACGCCCATTATCGAAAAGTCATAAAATTTTAAAATCTTAATATTCCATGTCTTAATGATAATCTGACTAATTTTCACTTGTTTTACTCAAACAGACTGAGCACAATACATGAAACTGTAAAAAATGACATTTTAATCAACCACTAGGCGGCGCTAGTAGGTATTGAAAAAAACTTTTTTTAAATGTGTTAAAGACATAAGTTTTCATGTGTCTATGAAGTTTTAGATTTTTTTAAGCTAGTACATCAAAGTTATTAAGGTTTATGTCACTCTTGGCGAAGGAAAAATTGAACACATAATTTGAAGCCACGCCCCTATCATATATGTCAGCGGATCTGCACCAAATTTTGCCCACTTGTGCCTCTATGTGTGAATATGGACCACAGCAAATTTGAAGGCGATTGAGTAAAGCGTTTAGGAGAAACAAGGAGCAGTTTGGGACCTGCAAACGTGCAAAAATGGGCCAAAAATGCACATTCAAAAATGCATAACTCTTTTTCTGTACATCTGAGCACATGGCTCGCGCTGACTTTTTTGTAGGTCTCTAGGTCCTACATATGCCTAAAAATTTTCGTAGCTCTAGGTCAAACGGGCCGGGACCAGGTGCACTTTTTCGACCTTAGGTGGCGCTGCAGAGCCAATTTTTTTGCATTGTTTTGGGAAACACAAAAATATCCAATTTTTCACCGGGCCCGACAAATGTGCAAATTTTGGTGACTTTTCGTGCATGTTTAGGCCCTCAAAAATGGAAAAGCGCTGCACAGTAAATAATAATAATAATAATAATAATCTGGAGAAAAACAAGAGGGCTCTCGCAGCGGTAGCTGCTCGGGCCCTAATAATAATAATAATAATAAGAAGAAGAATAATAATCTGGAGAAAAACAAGAGGGCTCTCGCAGCGGTAGCTGCTCGGGCCCTAACTAGAGCTGCAAGCAGCTATAAAGGGCCCTCGCAGACCTGTGCACGTTGGGGTATTAACAGGTCGGGGTATGAACAAGGACTATGAACGATTAAAAAGTAGTTGTAGATGACTTCAGTGCAGGACTCTTACCAAATATGTAAAATTTAGACAAGGTGGGACAATGTGGGTGGAGTTACTGCAGCTTTTATTGTTCCAATTTTGTGACTTTCAATGCGATATAGGCCACATTCACTGTCGAAACATCGTACTGATTTGTGGAGGGCATAAGGCATGGCCACTGGCTTTTCAAAAAACATTTAAGGGATGTCACTTCAAGGGGCTCAGCAGAGTACATAAAAACATTAAGGATTTGCTATATTTTTTGCTGCCACTAGGTGGCGCTCGTACTATGATTAAAAAATAGGCTTGTAGGTGTGTTTCACATTGGACTCCCATCCCATATATGAAGTTTTAAAAATATAAGATCGTCTAGATCCAATTACAGCAACTTTTAACGTTTTCGCGAGACATCGGATTTTGAGTTGGCATAGAGGCCACGCCCTTTAATGAAAAGTCATAAAAGTTGAGAACCTTAATGTTCCAATATGTCATAGCTTTTCTGACCATTTTTGAGTTAATTTAGTCAAACAGACATTTCACAGTACATAGTATAAAAAATGAGATTTTTTTCCGCCACTGGGTGGCACTGTAAATGATTTGAAAGATTATCACATAGCTGTATTATTGCATGACGTTTAAAGTCCCATGAAAGTTTCAGATGGTTTGAAGCTGTCATAGCTGAGTTATTAAGATTTTTGTCACTCTCGGCAAAGGAAGTATTAAACATAATTTGAAGCTCCGCCCCCATCTGTTATGTCAAGAGATCTTCACGATATTTGGCCTATGTGTGCCCCTCAGTTGGATAATGATTAATGCCAAAGTTGAAGGTAATGGGGTGAATCTTTTAAGAGAAAAAGGCACTAGTTTGAGACCAGCTAATGTCTTAAGAATGGGGCAAAACTGCACATTATAAAAATTCATAACAATTTTTCTGTACATCTTAGCACATCACTTCTATTGACTTTTTTGTAGGTCTTACAGTCCTTCATTTGCCTACAAAGTTTCATAGCTGTAGGTCAAACCAAACATGATTGACTGTAATCTTTCGACTAATGACATTTTTTGCAGCCACTAGGTGGCGCTAGCTTTAAACTGGAATATATTTGTGTCGATTTGTTCAGGAGAATATTTTCATCCAATGTGTGAAATTGTGAGAAAATCAGATCATCTGGGTCAAATTACAGCAACTTTTACTGGACAGATAAAGCTTCGGAATGAAAATGGTCGTAGAGGCCACGCCCATTATCGAAACTTCGTAAAATTTGGTGGAGGTCAGCAGGGCTGTCTAGAGGCTTTTCAGACTTAATTTCAGCGATAATACTTCAAAGGGCTCAGCTAAACACATTAAAACGTTTAAAAAATGCTATATTTTATGCTGCCACTAGGTGGCGCTCGCACTATAACAAAAAATACGTTGATAGGTGTAATCTGCATTAGAAACCCATCAAATATATGAAGTTTAGACAAGATAAGACCATCTGGGACCAAACACAGCAACTTTGTTCGTTTTGGCGAGACATCAGACTGACATTTTTGTTTGCCACTAGATGGCCTTATAAGCAATTGAAGATTTTTTTAAACACTTGTGTTAAGGGCTTGAGTCTCCATGTGTCTGTGAAGTTTCAGATTTTTCTAAGCTTGTAAAGCTGAGTTATAAAGGTTTGTTTCACATGTGGCAAAGTAATCATCAAAGGCATAATATAAAGCCCCGCCCCCAACATATTTGATGGCGGATCATCACAAAAATTTGAACAATTGTGCCTCACAGTCAGATAAAACATCACAGCAAATTTGAAGTCGATCAGGTCAAGCGTTTGGGAGAAAAAAGGAGCATTTCAGGACCTGCAAATGAGCAAAAACGGGCCAAAAGTGCACATTCAAAAATTCATAACTCTCTTTCTGTACATCTGAGCACATGGCTCGCGCTGACTTTTTTGTAGGGCTTGAGGTCCTACATAAGGCTACAAATTTTTGGAGCTCTAGGTCAAACGGGCCGGGAGTGAGAGGCTATTTTCCACTCATAAGGCCATTTTGGGGCCAATTACAGCCACTTTTTTCGTTTTGGCGAGTCATCTGACTTTGAGGTGGCGTGCAGACTACGCCCATTATCGAAAAGTCGTAAAATTTTAAAACCTTAATATTCCATGTCTTAATGATATTCTGACCAATTTTCATTTGTTTTACTCAAACAGACTGAGCACAATACATGAAAGTGTAAAAAATGACATTTTAATCAACCACTAGGCGGCGCTAGTAGGTATTTAAAAAAACTTTTTTTAAAGGTGTTAAAGACATGAGTTTCCATGTGTCTATGAAGTTTGAGATTTTTTTAAGCTAGTACATCAAAGTTATTAAGGTTTTTGTCCCTCTTGGCGAAGGAAAAATTGAACACATAATTTGAAGCCACGCCCCTATCATATATGTCAGCGGATCTGCACCAAATTTTGCCCACTTATGCCCCTATGTGTGAATATGGACCACAGCAAATTTGAAGGCGATTGAGTAAAGTGTTTAGGAGAAACAAGGAGCAGTTTGGGACCTACAAACGTGCAAAAATGGGCCAAAAATGCACATTCAAAAATTCATAACTCTTTTTTTGTACATCTGAGCACATGGCTCGCGCTGACTTTTTTGTAGGTCTCTAGGTCCTACATATACCTAAAAATTTTCGTAGCTCTAGGTCAAATGGGCCGGGACCAGGTGCACTTTTTCGACCTTAGGTGGCGCTGCAGAGCCATTTTTTCTGCATTTTTTTGGGAAACACAAAAATATCCAATTTTTCACCGGGCCCGACAAATGTGCAAATTTTGGTGACTTTTCGTGCATGTTTAGGCCCTCAAAAATGGAAAAGCGCTGCACAGTAAATAATAATAATAACTAGAGCTGCAAGCAGCTATAAAGGGCCCTCGCAGACCTGTGCACGTTGGGGTATGAACAGGTCGGGGTATGAACAAGGACTATGAATGATGAAAAATTAGTTGTAGATCACTTCAGTGCAGGACTATTACCAAATATGTAAAATTTAGACAAGGTGGGACAATGTGGGTGGAGTTACTGCAGCTTTTATTGTTCCAATTTTGTGACTTTCAATGCCATATAGGCCACACCCACTGTCGAAACATTGTACTGATTTGTGGAGGGCATAAGGCATGGCCTCTGGCTTTTCAGAAAACATTTAAGGGATATCACTTCAAGGGGCTCAGCAGAGTACATAAAAACATTAAGGATTTGCTATATTTTTTGCTGCCACTAGGTGGCGCTCGTACTATGATAAAAAATAGGCTTGTAGGTGTGTTTCACATTGGACTCCCATCCCATATACGAAGTTTTAAAAATATCAGATCGTCTAGGTCCAATTACAGCAACTTTTACCGTTTTGGCGAGACATCAGACTTTGAGTTTGCATAGAGGCAACGCCCTTTAATGAAAAGTCATAAAAGTTGAGAACCTTAATGTTCCAATGTGTCATATCTTTTCTGACCATTTTTGAGTTCATTTAGTCAAACAGGCATTTCACAGTACATAAAAGTATAAAAAATGAGATTTTTGTCCGCCACTGGGTGACGCTGTAAATGATTTGAAAGTTTATCACATAGCTGTATTATTGCATTACGTTTAAAGTCCCAGGAAAGTTTCAGATGGTTTGAAGCTGTCATAGCTGAGTTATTAAGATTTTTGTCACTCTTGGCAAAGGAAGTATTAAACATAATTTGAAGCTCCGCCCCCATCTTTTATGTCAAGAGATCTTCACGATATTTGGAGTATGTGTGCCCCTCAGTTGGATAATGATTCATGCCAAAGTTGAAGGTAATGGGGTGAATCGTTTAAGAGAAAAAGGCACTAGTTTGAGACCAGCTAATGTCTAAGAATGGGACAAAACTGCACATTAAAAAAATTAATAACAATTTTTCTGTACATCCTAGCACATCATTTCTATTGACTTTTTTGTAGATCTTGCAGTCCTTCATTTGCCTACAAAGTTTCATAGCTGTAGGTCAAACCAAACAGGATTGACTGTAATCTTTCGACTAATGACATTTTTTGCAGCCACTAGGTGGCGCTAGCTTTAAACTGGAATATATTTTTGTCGATATGTTCAGGAGAATTATTTCATCCAATGTGTGAAATTGTGAGAAGATCAGATCATCTGGGTCAAATTATAGCAACTTTTACTGGACAGATAAAGCTTCGGAATGAAAATGGTCATAGAGGCCACGGCCATTATCGAAACTTCGTAAAATTTGGTGGAGGTCAGCAAGGCTGTCTAGAGGCTTTTCACACTTAATTTCAGCGATATTACTTCAAAGGGCTCAGCTAAACACATAAAAACGTTTAAAAAATGCTATATTTTTGGCTGCCACTAGGTGGCGCTCCTACTATGACAAAAAATACGTTGATAGGTGTATTCCGCATTGGAAACCCATTAAATATATGAAGTTTAGAAAAGAAAAGACCATCTGGGTCCAAATACAGCAACTTTGTTCGTTTTGGCCAGACATCAGACTGACATTTTTGTTTGCCACTAGATGGCCTTATAAGCAATTGAAGATTTTTTTAAACACTTGTGTTAAGGGCTTGAGTCTCCATGTGTCTGTGAAGTTTCAGATTTTTCTAAGCTTGTAAAGCTGAGTTATAAAGGTTTGTTTCACATGTGGCAAAGTAATCATCAAAGGCATAATATAAAGCCCCGCCCCCAACATATTTGATGGCGGATCATCACAAAAATTTGAACAATTGTGCCTCACAGTCAGATAAAACATCACAGCAAATTTGAAGTCGATCGGGTCAAGCGTTTGGGAGAAAAAAGGAGCAGTTCGGGACCTGCAAATGAGCAAAAACGGGCCAAAAGTGCACATTCAAAAATTCATAACTCTCTTTCTGTACATTTGAGCACATGGCTCGCGCTGACTTTTTTGTAGGGCTCGAGGTCCTACATAAGGTTACAAATTTTCATAGCTCTAGGTCAAACGGGCCGGGAGTGAGAGGCTATTTTCCACTCATAAGGCCATTTTGGGGCCAATTACAGCCACTTTTTTTGTTTTGGCGAGTCATCTGACTTTGAGGTGGCGTGCAGACTACGCCCATTATCGAAACGTCGTAAAATTTTAAAATCTTAATATTCCATGTCTTAATAATATTCTGACCAATTTTCATATGTTTAACTCAAACAAACTGAGCACAATACATGAAAGTGTAAAAAATGACATTTTAATCAACCACTAGACGTCGCTAGTAGCTATTTTAAAAAACTTTTTTTAAAGGTGTTAAAGACATAAGTTTTCATGTGTCTATGAAGTTTTAGATTTTTTTAAGCTAGTACATCAAAGTTATTAAGGTTTATGTCCCTCTTGGCGAAGGAAAAATTGAACACATAATTTGAAGCCACGCCCCTATCATATATGTCAGCAGATCTGCACCAAATTTTGCCCACTTGTGCCCCTATGTGTGAATATGGACCACAGCAAATTTGAAGGCGATTGAGTAAAGCGTTTAGGAGAAAGAAGGAGCAGCTTGGGACCTGCAAACGTGCAAAAATGGGCCAAAAATGCACATTCAAAAATTCATAACTGTTTTTCTGTACATCTGAGCACATGGCTCGCGCTGACTTTTTTGTAGGTCTCTAGGTCCTACATATGCCTAAAAATTTTCGTAGCTCTAGGTCAAACGGGCCGGGACCAGGTGCTCTTTTTCGACTTTAGGTGGCGCTGCAGAGCCATTTTTTTTGCATTGTTTTGGGAAACACAAAAATATCCAATTTTTCACCGGGCCCGACAAATGTGCAAATTTTGGTGACTTTTCGTGCATGTTTAGGCCCTCAAAAATGGAAAAGCGCTGCACAGTAAATAATAATAATAAGAATAATAATCTGGAGAAAAACAAGAGGGCTCTCGCAGCGGTAGCTGCTCGGGCCCTAATAATCTGGAGAAAAACAAGAGGGCTCTCGCAGCGGTAGCTGCTCGGGCCCTAATAATAATCCGGAGAAAAACAAGAGGGCTCTCGCAGCGGTAGCTGCTCGGGCCCTAATAATAGGAAGAATAATCTGGAGAAAAACAAGAGGGCTCTCGCAGCGGTAGCTGCTCGGGCCCTAATAACTAGAGCTGCAAGCAGCTATAAAGGGCCCTCGCAGACCTGTGCACGTTGGGGTATGAACAGGTCGGGGTATGAACAAGGACTATGAATGATGAAAAATTTGTTGTAGATCACTTCAGTGCAGGACTATTACCAAATATGTAAAATTTAGACAAGGTATAACAATGTATGTGGAGTTACTGCAGCTTTTATTGTTCCAATTTTGTGACTTTCAATGCCATATAGGCCACACCCACTGTCGAAACATTGTACTGATTTGTGGGGGGCATAAGGCATGGCCACTGGCTTTTCAGAAAACATTTAAGGGATATCACTTCAAGGGGCTCAGCAGAGTACATAAAAACATTGAGGATTTGCTATATTTTTTGCTACCACTAGGTGGCGCTCGTACTATGAGAAAAAATAGGCTTGTAGGTGTGTTTCACATTGGACTCCTATCCCATATATGAAGTTTTGCAAACATCAGATCATCTAGGTCCAATTACAGCAACTTTTACCGTTTTGGGGAGACATCAGACTTTGAGTTTGCATAGAGGCCACGCCCTTTAATGAAAAGTCATAAAAGTTGAGAACCCTAATGTTCCAATGTGTCATAGCTTTTCTGACCATTTTTTAAGTTCATTTAGTCAAACAGGCATTTCACAGTACATAAAAGTATAAAAAATGAGATTTTTGTCCGCCACTGGGTGGCGCTGTAAATGATTAGAAAGTTTATCACATAGCTGTATTATTGCATGACTTTTAAAGGCCCAGGAAAGTTTCAGATGGTTTGAAGCTGTCATAGCTGAGTTATTAAGATTTTTGTCACTCTTGGCGAAGGAATTATTAAACATAATTTGAAGCTCCGCCCCCATCTTTTATGTCAAGAGATCTTCACGATATTTGGCCTATGTGTGCCCCTCAGTTGGATAGTGATTCATGCCAAAGTTGAAGGTAATGGGGTGAATCATTTAAGAGAAAAAGGCACTAGTTTGAGACCAGCTAATGTCTGAGAATGGGACAAAACTGCACATTAAAAAAATTCATGACAATTTTTCTGTACATCCTAGCACATCACTTCTATTGACTTTTTTGTAGGTCTTACAGTCCTTCATTTGCCTACAAAGTTTCATAGCTGTAGGTCAAACCAAACAGGATTGACTGTAATCTTTCGACTAATGACATTTTTTGCAGCCACTAGGTGGCGCTAGCTTTAAACTGGAATATATTTTTGTCGATATGTTCAGGAGAATATTTTCATCCAATGTGTGAAATTGTGAGAAGATCAGATCATCTGGGTCAAATTACAGCAACTTTTACTGGACAGATAAAGCTTCGGAATGAAAATGGTCGTAGAGGCCACGCCCATTATGGAAACTTCGTAAAATTTGGTGGAGGTCATCAAGGCTGTCTAGAGGCTTTGCAGACTTAATTTCAGCGATATTACATGAAAGGGCTCAGCTAAACACTTAAAAACGTTTAAAAAAGGCTATATTTTTGGCTGCCACTAGGTGGCGCTCGCACTATAACAAAAAATACGTTGATAGGTGTATTCCGCATTGGAAACCCATCAAATATATGAAGTTTAGAAAAGATAAGACCATCTGGGACCAAACAAAGCAACTTTGTTCGTTTTGGCGAGACATCAGACTGACATTTTTGTTTGCCACTAGATGGCCTTATAAGCAATTGAAGATTTTTTTAAACACTTGTGTTAAGGGCTTAAGTCTTCATGTGTATATGAAGTTTCAGATTTTTCTAAGCTTGTAAAGCTGAGTTATAAAGGTTTGTTTCACATTTGGCAAAGTAATCATCAAAGGCATTATATGAAGCCCCGCCCCCAACATATTTGATGGCGGATCATCACGAAAATTTGAACAATTGTGCCTCACAGTCAGATCAAACATCACAGCAAATTTGAAGTCGATCGGGTCAAGCGTTTGGGAGAAAAAAGGAGCAGTTCGGGACCTGCAAATGAGCAGAAACGGGCCAAAAGTGCACATTCAAAAATTCATAACTCTCTTTCTGTACATCTGAGCACATGGCTCACGCTGACTTTTTTGTAGGGCTCGAGGTCCTACATAAGGCTACAAATTTTTGGAGCTCTAGGTCAAATGGGCCGGGAGTAAGAGGCTATTTTCCACTCATAAGGCCATTTTGGGGCCAATTACAGCCACTTTTTTCGTTTTGGCGAGTCATCTGTCTTTGAGGTGGCGTGCAGACCACGCCCATTGTCGAAAAGTCATAAAATTTTAAAATCTTAATATTCCATGTCTTAATGATATTCTGACCAATTTTCACTTGTTTTACTCAAACAGACTGAGCACAATACATGAAACTGTAAAAAATGACATTTTAATCAACCACTAGGCGGCGCTAGTAGGATTAAAAAAAACTTTTTTCAAAGGTGTTAAAGACATAAGTTTCCATGTGTCTATGAAGTTTTAGATTTTTTTAAGCTAGTACATCAAAGTTATTAAGGTTTTTGTCCCTCTTGGCGAAGGAAAAATTGAACACATAATTTGAAGCCACGCCCCTATCATATATGCCAGCGGATCTGCACCAAATTTTGCCCACTTGTGCCTCTATGTGTGAATATGGACCACAGCAAATTTGAAGGCGATTGAGTAAAGCGTTTAGGAGAAACAAGGAGCAGTTTGGGACCTGCAAACGTGCAAAAATGGGCCAAAAATGCACATTCAAAAATTCATAACTCTTTTTCTGTACATCTGAGCACATGTCTCGCGCTGACTTTTTTGTAGGTCTCTAGGTCCTACATATGCCTAAAATTTTTCGTAGCTCTAGGTCAAACGGGCCGGGACCAGGTGCACTTTTTCGACCTTAGGTGGCGCTGCAGAGCCAATTTTTTTGCATTGTTTTGGGAAACACAAAAATATCCAATTTTTCACCAGGCCCGACAAATGTGCAAATTTTGGTGACTTTTCGTGCATGTTTAGGCCCTCAAAAATGGAAAAGCGCTGCACAGTAAATAATAATAATAACTAGAGCTGCAAGCAGCTATAAAGGGCCCTCGCAGACCTGTGTACGTTGGGGTATGAACAGGTCGGGGTATGAACAAGGACTACGAACGATGAAAAATTAGTTGTAGATCCCTTCAGTGCAGGACTATTACCAAATATGTAAAATTTAGACAAGGTGGGACAATGTGGGTGGAGTTACTGCAGCTTTTATTGTTCCAATTTTGTGACTTTCAATGCCATATACGCCACACCCACTGTCGAAACATCGTACTGATTTGTGAAGGGCATAAGGCATGGCCACTGGCTTTTCAGAAAACATTTAAGGGATATCACTTCAAGGGGCTCAGCAGAGTACATAAAAACATTAAGGATTTGCTATATTTTTTGCTGCCACTAGGTGGCGCTCGTACAATGATAAAAAATAGGCTTGTAAGTGTGTTTCACATTGGACTCGCATCCCAAATATGAAGTTTTGCAAACATCAGATAATCTAGGTCCAAATACAGCAACTTTTACCGTTTTGGCGAGACATCAGACTTTGAGTTTGCATAGAGGCCACGCCCTTTAATGAAAAGTCATAAAAGTTGAGAACCTTAATGTTCCAATGTGTCATAGCTTTTCTGACCATTTTTGAGTTCATTTAGTCAAACAGGCATTTCACAGTACATAAAAGTATAAAAAATGAGATTTTTGTCCGCCACTGGGTGGCGCTGTAAATGATTTTAAAGTTTATCTTCTAGCTGTATTATTGCATTACTTTTAAAGGCCCAGGAAAGTTTCAGATGGTTTGAAGCTGTCATAGCTGAGTTATTAAGATTTTTGTCACTCTTGGAGAAGGAAGTATTAAACATAATTTGAAGCTCCGCCCCCATCTTTTATGTCAAGAGGTCTTCACGATATTTGGATTATGTGTGCACCTCAGTTGGATAATGATTCATGCCAAGGTTGAAGGTAATGGGGTGAATCGTTTAAGAGAAAAAGGCACTAGTTTGAGACCAGCTAATGTCTAAGAATGGGACAAAACTGCACATTAAAAAAATTCATAAAAATTTTTCTGTACATCCTAGCACATCACTTCTATTGACTTTTTTGTAGGTCTTGCAGTCCTTCATTTGCCTACAAAGTTTCATAGCTGTAGGTCAAACCAAATAGGATTGACTGTAATCTTTCGACTAATGACATTTGTTGCAGCCACTAGGTGGCGCTAGCTTTAAACTGGAATATATTTTCTTCGATATGTTCAGGAGAATAATTTCATCCAATGTGTGAAATTGTGAGAAGATCAGATCATCTGGGTCAAATTACAGCAGCTTTTACTGGTCCGTTAAATTTTCGGAATGAAAATGGACGTAAAGGCCACGCCCATCATCGAAAATTCGTAAAATTTGGTGGAGGTCAGCAGGGCTGTCTAGAGGCTTGTCACACTTAATTTCAGCGATATTACTTCAAAGGGCTTAGCTAAACACGTAAAAATGTTTCAAAAATGCTATTTTTTTGGCTGCCACTAGGTGGCGCTCGCACTATAGCAAAAAATACGTTGATAGGTGTAATCTGCATTGGAAATCCATCAAATATGTAATGTTTAGAAAAGATAAGACTATCTGGGACCAAACACAGCAACTTTGTTCGTTTTGGCGAGACATCAGACTGACATTTTTGTTTGCCACTAGATGGCCTCACAAGCAAATGAAGATTTGTTTAACCACTTGTGTTAAGGGCTTGAGTCTCCATGTGTCTGTGAAGTTTCAGATTTTTCTAAGCTTGTAAAGCTGAGTTATAAAGGTTTGTTTCACATGTGGCAAAGTAATCATCAAAGGCATACTATAAAGCCCCGCCCCCAACATATTTGATGGCGGATCATCACAAAAATTTGAACAATTGTGCCTCACAGTCAGATAAAACATCACAGCAAATTTGAAGTCGATCGGGTCAAGCGTTTGGGAGAAAATAGGAGCAGTTCGGGACCTGCAAATGAGCAAAAACGAGCCAAAAGTGCACATTCAAAAATTCATAACTCTCTTTCTGTACATCTGAGCACATGGCTCGCGCTGACTTTTTTGTAGGGCTCAAGGTCCTACATAAGGCTACAAATTTTTGGAGCTCTAGGTCAAACGGGCCGGGAGTGAGAGGCTATTTTCCACTCCTAAGGCCATTTTGGGGCCAATTACAGCCACTTTTTTCGTTTTGGCGAGTCATCTGACTTTGAGGTGGCGTGCAGACTACGCCCATTATCGAAAAGTCGTAAAATTTTAAAACCTTAATATTCCATGTCTTAATGATATTCTGACCAATTTTCATTTGTTTTACTCAAACAGACTGAGCACAATGCATGAAAGTGTAAAAAATAACATTTTAATCAACCACTAGGCGGCGCTAGTAGGTATTTAAAAAAACTTTTTTCAAAGGTGTTAAAGACATAAGTTTCCATGTGTCTATGAAGTTTTAGATTTTTTTAAGCTAGTACAACAAAGTTATTAAGGTTTATGTCACTCTTGGCGAAGGAAAAATTGAACACATAATTTGAAGCCACGCCCCTATCATATATGTCAGCGGATCTGCACCAAATTTTGCCCAGTTGTGCCCCTATGTGTGAATATGGACCACAGCAAATTTGAAGGTGATTGAGTAAAGCGTTTAGGAGAAACAAGGAGCAGTTTGGGACCTGCAAACGTGCAAAAATGGGCCAAAAATGCACATTCAAAAATTCATAACTCTTTTTTTGTACATCTGAGCACATGGCTCGCGCTGACTTTTTTGTAGGTCTCTAGGTCCTACATATGCCTAAAAATTTTCGTAGCTCTAGGTCAAACGGGCCGGGACCAGGTGCACTTTTTCAACCTTAGGTGGCGCTGCAGAGCCATTTTTTTTGCATTGTTTTGGGAAACAGAAAAATATCCAATTTTTCACCGGGCCCAACAAATGTGCAAATTTTGGTGACTTTTCGTGCATGTTTAGGCCCTCAAAAATGGAAAAGCGCTGCACAGTAAATAATAATAATAATAATAATAATAAGAATAATAATCTGGAGAAAAACAAGAGGGCTCTCGCAGCGGTAGCTGCTCGGGCCCTAATAATAATAATAATAATAATAATCCGGAGAAAAACAAGAGGGCTCTCGCAGCGGTAGCTGCTCGGGCCCTAATAATAAATAATAATAATCTGGAGAAAAACAAGAGGGCTCTCGCAGCGGTAGCTGCTCGGGCCCTAATAATAATAACTAGAGCTGCAAGCAGCTATAAAGGGCCCTCGCAGACCTGTGCACGTTGGGGTATGAACAGGTCGGGGTATGAACTAGGACTATGAATGATGAAAAATTAGTTGTAGATCACTTCAGTGCAGGACTATTACCAAATATGTAAAATTTAGACAAGGTGGGACAATGTGTGTGGAGTTACTGCAGCTTTTATTGTTCCAATTTTGTGATATTCAATGCCATATAGGCCACACCCACTGTCGAAACATTGTACTGATTTGTAGAGGGCATAAGGCATGGCCACTGGCTTTTCAGAAGACATTTAAGGGATATCACTTCAAGGGGCTCAGCAGAGTACATAAAAACATTAAGGATGTGCTATATTTTTTGCTGCCACTAGGTGGCGCTCGTACTATGATAAAAAATAGGCTTGTAGGTGTGTTTCAAATTGGACTCCCATTCCATATATGAAGTTTTGCAAACATCAGATCATCTAAGTCCAATTACAGCAACTTTTACCATTTTTGCGAGACATCAGACTTTGAGTTTGCATAGAGGCCACGCCCTTTAATGAAAAGTCATAAAAGTTGAGAACCTTAATGTTCCAATGTGTCATAGCTTTTCTGACCATTTTTGAGTTCATTTAGTCAAACAGGCATTTCACAGTACATAAAAGTATGAAACATGAGATTTTTGTCCGCCACTGGGTGGCGCTGTAAATGATTTGAAAGTTTATCACATAGCTGTATTATTGCATGACTTTTAAAGTCCCAGGAAAGTTTCAGATGGTTTGAAGATGTCACAGTTGAGTTATTAAGATTTTCGTCACTCTTGGCGAAGGAAATATTAAACATAATTTGAAGCTCCGCCCCCATCTTTTATGTCAAGATATCTTCATGATATTTGGACTATGTGTGCCCCTCAGTTGGATAATGATTCATGCCAAAGTTGAAGGTAATGGGGTGAATCGTTTAAGAGAAAAAGGCACTAGTTTGAGACCAGCTAATGTCTAAGAATGGGACAAAACTGCACATTAAAAAAATTCATAACAATTTTTCTGTTCATCCTAGCACATCACTTCTATTGATTTTTTTATAGGTCTTGCAGTCCTTCATTTGCCTACAAAGTTTCATAGCTGTAGGTCAAACCAAACAGGATTGACTGTAATCTTTCGACTAATGACATTTTTTGCAGCCACTAGGTGGCGCTTGCTTTAAACTTGAATATATTTTTGTCGATATGTTCAGGAGAATATTTTCATCCAATGTGTGAAATTGTGAGAAGATCAGATAATCTGGGTCAAATTACAGCAACTTTTACTGGACAGATAAAGCTTCGGAATGAAAATGGTCGTAGAGGCCACGCCCATTATCGAAACTTCGTAAAATTTGGTGGAGGTCAGCAAGGCTGTCTAGAGGCTTTTCAGACTTAATTTCAGCGATATTACTTCAAAGGGCTCAGCTGAACACATAAAAACGTTTAAAAAATGCAATATTTTTGGCTGCCACTAGGTGGCGCTCGCACTTTAACAAAAAATACGTTGATAGGTGTATTCCGCATTGGAAACCCATCAAATATATTAAGTTTAGACAAGATAAGACCATCTGGGACCAAACACAGCAACTTTGTTCGTTTTGGCGAGACATCAGACTGACATTTTTGTTTGCCACTAGATGGCCTTATAAGCAATTGAAAATCTTTTGAAACACATGTGTTAAGGGCTTAAGTCTCCATGTGTGTGTGAAGTTTCAGATGTTTCCAAGCTTGTAAAGCTGAGTTATAAAGGTTTGTTTCACATGTGGCAAAGTAAACATCAAAGGCATAATATGAAGCCCCGCCCCCAACATATTTGATGGCGGATCGTCACAAAAATTTGATCAATTGTTCCTCACAGTCAGATAAAACATCACAGCAAATTTGAAGTCGATCGGGTCAAGCGTTTGGGAGAAAAAAGGAGCAGTTCGGGACCTGCAAATGAGCAAAAACGGGCCAAAAGTGCACATTCAAAAATTCATAACTCTTTCTGTACATCTGAGCATATGGCTCGCGCTGACTTTTTTGTAGGGCTCGAGGTCCTACATAAGACTACAAATTTTTGGAGTTCTAGGTCAAACGGGCCGGGAGTGAGAGGCTATTTTCCACTCATAAGGCCATTTTGGGGCCAATTACAGCCACTTTTTTCGTTTTGGCGAGTCATCTGACTTTGAGGTGGTGTGCAGACTACGCCCATTATCGAAATGTCGTAAAATTTTAAAACCTTAATATTCCATGTCTTAATGTTATTCTGACCAATTTTCACTTGTTTTACTCAAACAGACTGAGCACAATACATGAAAGTGTAAAAAATGACATTTTAATCAACCACTAGGCGGCGCTAGTAGCTATTTAAAAAAACTTTTTTTAAAGGTGTTAAAAACATAAGTTTCCATGTGTCTATGAAGTTTTAGATTTTTTTAAGCTAGTACATCAAAGTTATTAAGGTTTTTGTCCCTCTTGGCGAAGGAAAAATTGAACACATAATTAGAAGCCACGCCCCTATCATATATGTCAGCGGATCTGCACCAAATTTTGCCCACTTGTGCCCCTACGTGTGAATATGGACCACAGCAAATTTGAAGGCGATTGAGTAAAGCGTTTAGGAGAAACAAGGAGCAGTTTGGGACCTGCAAACGTGCAAAAATGGGCCAAAAATGCACATTCAAAAATTCATAACTCTTTTTCTGTACATCTGAGCACATGGCTCGCGCTGACTTTTTTGTAGGTCTCTAGGTCCTACATATGGCTAAAAATTTTCGTAGCTCTAGGTCAAACGGGCCGGGACCAGGTGCACTTTTTCGACCTTAGGTGGCGCTGCAGAGCCATTTTTTTTGCATTGTTTTGGGAAACACAAAAATATCAAATTTTTCACGAGGCCCGACGAATGTGCAAATTTTGGTGACTTTTCGTGCATGTTTAGGCCCTCAAAAATGGAAAAGCGCTGCACAGTAAATAATAATAATAACTAGAGCTGCAAGCAGCTATAAAGGGCCCTCGCGGACCTGTGCACGTTGGGGTATGAACAGGTCGGGGTATGAACTAGGACTATGAATGATGAAAAATTAGTTGTAGATCACTTCAGTGCAGGACTATTACCAAATAAGTAAAATTTAGACAAGATGGGACAATGTGTGTGGAGTTACTGCAGCTTTTATTGTTCCAATTTTGTGACTTTCAATGCCATATAGGCCACAGGCACTGTCGAAACATCGTACTGATTTGTGGGGGGCATAAGGCATGGCCACTGGCTTTTCAGAAAACATTTAAGGGATATCACTTCAAGGGGCTCAGCAGAGTACATAAAAACATTAAGGATTTGCTATATTTTTTGCTGCCATTAGGTGGCGCTCGTACTATGATAAAAAATAGGCTTGTAGGTGTGTTTCACATTGGACCCCCATCCCATATATGAAGTTTTGCAAACATCAGATCATCTAGGTCCAATTACAGCAACTTTTACCGTTTTGGGGAGACATCAGACTTTGAGTTTTTATAGAGGCCACGCCCTTTAATGAAAAGTCATATAAGTTGAGAACCTTAATGGTCCAATGTGTCATAGCTTTTCTGACCTTTTTTGAGGTCATTTAGTCAAACAGGCATTTCAGAGTACATAAAAGTATAAAAAATGAGATTTTTGTCCGCCACTGGGTGGCGCTGTAAATGATTTGAAAGTTTATCACATAGCTGTATTATTGCATTACTTTTAAAGGCCCAGGAAAGTTTCAGATGGTTTGAAGCTGTCATAGCTGAGTTAATAATATTTTTGTCACTCTTGGCGAAGGAAATATTAAACATAATTTGAAGCTCCGCCCCCATCTTTTATGTCAAGAGATCTTCACGATATTTGGGCTATGTGTGCCCCTCAGTTGGATAATGATTCATGCCAAAGTTGAAGGTAATGGGGTGAATCGTTTAAGAGAAAAAGGCACTAGTTTGAGACCAGCTAATGTCTAAGAATGGGACAAAACTGCACATTAAAAAAATTCATAACAAATTTTCTGTACATCCTAGCACATCACTTCTATTGACTTTTTTGTAGGCCTTGCAGTCCTTCATTTGCCTACAAATGTTCATAGCTGTAGGTCAAACCAAACAGGATTGACTGTAATCTTTCGACTAATGACATTTTTTGCAGCCACTAGGTGGCGCTAGCTTTAAACTGGAATATATTTTTGTCGATATGTTCAGGAGAATATTTTCATCCAATGTGTTAAATTGTGAGAAGATCAGAGCATCTGGGTCAAATTACAGCAACTTTTACTGGACAGATAAAGCTTCGGAATGAAAATGGTCGTAGAGGCCACGCCCATTATCGAAACTTCGTAAAATTTGGTGGAGGTCAGCAAGGCTGTCTAGAGGCTTTTCAGACTTAATTTCAGCGATATTACTTCAAAGGGCTCAGCTAAACACTTAAAAACGTTTAAAAAATGCTATATTTTTGGCTGCCAGTAGGTGGCGCTCGCACTATAACAAAAAATACGTTGATAGGTGTATTCCGCATTGGAAACCCATTAAATATATGAAGTTTAGAAAAGATAAGACCATCTGGGTCCAAATACAGCAACTTTGTTCGTTTTCGCGAGACATCAGACTGACATTTTTGTTTGCCACTAGGTGGCTTTATAAGCAATTGAAGATTTTTTGTAAAACATGTGTTAAGGGCTTGAGTCTTCATGTGTCTGTGAAGTTTCAGATTTTTCCAAGCTTAGAAAGCTGAGTTATAAAGGTTTGTTTCACATGTGGCAAAGTAATCATCAAAGGCATAATATGAAGCCCCGCCCTTAACATATTTGATTGCGGATTGTCACGAAAATTTGAACAATTGTGCCTCACAGTCAGATAAAACATCACAGCAAATTTGAAGTCGATCGGGTCAAGCGTTTGGGAGAAAAAAGGAGCAGTTCGGGACCTGCAAATGAGCAAAAACGGGCCAAAAGTGCACATTCAAAAATTCATAACTCTCTTTCTGTACATCTGAGCATATGGCTCGCGCTGACTTTTTTGTAGGGCTCGAGGTCCTACATAAGGCTACAAATTTTTAGAGCTCTATGTCAAACGGGCCGGGAGTGAGAGGCTATTTTCCACTCATAAGGCCATTTTGGGGCCTATTACAGCCACTTTTTTCTTTTTGGCGAGTCATCTGACTTTGAGGTGGCGTGCAGACTACGCCCATTATCGAAATGTCATAAAATTTTAAAAGCTTAATATTCCATGTCTTAATGATATTCTAACCAATTTTCATTTGTTTTACTCAAACAGACTGAGCACAATACATGAAAGTGTAAAAAATAACATTTTAATCAACCACTAGGCGGCGCTAGTAGGTATTAAAAAAAACTTTTTTCAAAGGTGTTAAAGACATAAGTTTCCATGTGTCAATGAAGTTTTAGATTTTTTTAAGCTAGTACAACAAAGTTATTAAGGTTTATGTCACTCTTGGCGAAGGAAAAATTGAACACATAATTTGAAGCCACGCCCCTATCATATATGTCAGCGGATCTGCACCAAATTTTGCCCACTTGTGCCCCTATGTGTGAATATGGACCACAGCAAATTTGAAGGTGATTGAGTAAAGCGTTTAGGAGAAACAAGGAGCAGTTTGGGACCTACAAACTTGCAAAAATGGGCCAAAAATGCACATTCAAAAATTCATAACTCTTTTTCTGTACATCTGAGCACATGGCTCGCGCTGACTTTTTTGTAGGTCTTTAGGTCCTACATATGCCTAAAAATTTTCGTTGTTCTAGGTCAAACGGGCCGGGACCAGGTGCACTTTTTCAACCTTAGGTGGCGCTGCAGAGCCATTTTTTTTGCATTGTTTTGGGAAACACAAAAATATCCAATTTTTCACCGGGCCCGACAAATGTGCAAATTTTGGTGACTTTTCGTGCATGTTTAGGCCCTCAAAAATGGAAAAGCGCTGCACAGTAAATAATAATAATAATAATAATAATAATAATAATAACTAGAGCTGCAAGCAGCTATAAAGGGCCCTCGCAGACCTGTGCACGTTGGGGTATTAACAGGTCGGGGTATGAACAAGGACTATGAACGATGAAAAAGTAGTTGTAGATGACTTCAGTGCAGGACTCTTACCAAATATGTAAAATTTAGACAAGGTGGGACAATGTGGGTGGAGTTACTGCAGGTTTTATTGTTCCAATTTTGTGACTTTCAATGCGATATAGGCCACATTCACTGTCGAAACATCGTACTGATTTGTGGAGGGCATAAGGCATGGCCACTGGCTTTTCAAAAAACATTTAAGGGATGTCACTTCAAGGGGCTCAGCAGAGTACATAAAAACATTAAGGATTTGCTATATTTTTTGCTGCCACTAGGTGGCGCTCGTACTATGATTAAAAAATAGGCTTGTAGGTGTGTTTCACATTGGACTCCCATCCCATATATGAAGTTTTAAAAATATAAGATCATCTAGGTCCAATTACAGCAACTTTTACCGTTTTCGCGAGACATTGGATTTTGAGTTGGCATAGAGGCCACGCCCTTTAATGAAAAGTCATAAAAGTTGAGAACCTTAATATTCCAATGTGTCCTAGCTTTTCTGACCATTTTTTAGTTCATTTAGTCAAACAGGCATTTCACAGTACATAAAAGTATAAAAAATGAGATTTTTGTCCACCACTGGGTGGCGCTGTATATGATTTGAAAGTTTATCACATAGCTGCATTATTCCATGACTTTTAAAGGCCCAGGAAAGTTTCAGATGGTTTGAAGGTGGCATAGCTGAGTTATTAAGATTTTTGTCACTCTTGGCGAAGGAAGTATTAAACATAATTTGAAGCTCCGCCCCCATCTTTTATGTCAAGAGATCTTCACGATATTTGGCCTATGTGTGCCCCTCAGTTGGATAATGATTCATGCCAAAGTTGAAGGTAATGGGGTGAATCATTTAAGAGAAAAAGACACTAGTTTGAGACCAGCTAACGTCTAAGAATGGGACAAAACTGCATTATGAAAAAATTCATAACAATTTTTCTGTACATCCTAGCACATCACTTCTATTGACTTTTTTGTAGGGCTTGCAGTCCTTCATTTGCCTACAAAGTTTCATAGCTGTAGGTCAAACCAAATAGGATTGACTGTAATCTTTCGACTAATGACATTTTTTGCAGCCACTAGGTGGTGCTAGCTTTAAACTGGAATATATTTTTGTCGATATGTTCAGGAGAATATTTTCATCCAATGTTTGAAATTGTGAGAAGATCAGATCATCTGGGTCAAATTACAGCAACTTTTACTGGACAGATAAAGCTTCGGAATGAAAATGGTCGTAGAGGCCACGCCCATTATCGAAACTTCGTAAAATTTGGTGGAGGTAAGCAAGGCTGTCTAGAGGCTTTTCAGACTTAATTTCAGCGATATTACATGAAAGGGCTCAGCTAAACACTTAAAAACGTTTAAAAAATGCTATATTTTTGGCTGCCACTAGGTGGCGCTCGCACTATAACAAAAAATACGTTGATAGGTGTATACTGCATTGGAAACCCATCAAATATATGAAGTTTAGAAAAGATAAGACCATCTGGGACCAAACACAGCAACTTTGTTCGTTTTGGCGAGACATCAGACTGACATTTTTGTTTGCCACTAAATGGCCTTATAAGCAATTGAAGATTTTTTTAAAGACTTGTGTTAAGGGCTTGAGTCTCCATGTGTCTGTGAAGTTTCAGATTTTTCTAAGCTGGTAAAGCTGAGTTATAAAGATTTGTTTCACATGTGGCAAAGTAATCATCAAAGGCATAATATGAAGCCCCGCCCCCAACATATTTGATGGCGGATCATCACAAAAATTTGAACAATTGTGCCTCACAGTCAGATAAAACATCACAGCAAATTTGAAGTCGATCGGGTCAAGCGTTTGGGAGAAAAAAGGAGCAGTTTGGGACCTGCAAATGAACAAAAACGGGCCAAAGGTGCACATTCAAAAATTCATAACTCTCTTTCTGTACATCTGAGCACATGGCTCGCGCTGACTTTTTTGTAGGGCTCGAGGTCCTACATAAGGCTACAAATTTTTGGAGCTCTAGGTCAAATGGGCCGGGAGTAAGAGGCTATTTTCCACTCATAAGGCCATTTTGGGGCCAATTACAGCCCTTTTTTTCGTTTTGGCGAGTCATCTGACTTTGAAGTGGCGTGCAGACCACGCCCATTATCGAAAAGTCATAAAATTTTAAAATCTTAATATTCCATGTCTTAATGATATTCTGACCAATTTTCACTAGTTTTACTCAAACAGACTGAGCACAATACATGAAACTGTAAAAAATGACATTTTAATCAACCACTAGGCGGCGCTAGTAGGTATTGAAAAAAACTTTTTTCAAAGGTGTTAAAGACATAAGTTTCCATGTGTCTATGAAGTTTTAGATTTTTTTAAGCTAGTACATCAAAGTTATTAAGGTTTTTGTCCCTCTTGGCGAAGGAAAAATTGAACACATAATTTGAAGCCACGCCCCTATCATATATGTCAGCGGATCTGCACCAAATTTTGCCCACTTGTGCCCCTATGTCTAATTATAGAACACAGCAAATTTGAAGGCGATTGAGTAAAGCATTTAGGAGAAACAAGGAGCAGTTTGGGACCTGCAAACGTGCAAAAATGGGCCAAAAATGCACATTCAAAAATTCATAACTCTTTTTCTGTACATCTGAGCACATGGCTCGCGCTGACTTTTTTGTAGGTCTCTAGGTCCTACATATGCCTAAAAATTTTCGTAGCTCTAGGTCAAACGGGCCGGGACCAGGTGCACTTTTTCGACCTTAGGTGGCGCTGCAGAGCCATTTTTTTTGCATTTTTTTGGGAAACACAAAAATATCAAATTTTTCACCGGGCCCGACAAATGTGCAAATTTTGGTGACTTTTCGTGCATGTTTAGGCCCTCAAAAATGGAAAAGCGCTGCACAGTAAATAATAATAATAATAATAATAATAATAATAACTAGAGCTGCAAGCAGCTATAAAGGGCCCTCGCAGACCTGTGTACGTTGGGGTATGAACAGGTCGGGGTATGAACAAGGACTACGAACGATGAAAAATTAGTTGTAGATCCCTTCAGTGCAGGACTATTACCAAATATGTAAAATTTAGACAAGGTGGGACAATGTGGGTGGAGTTACTGCAGCTTTTATTGTTCCAATTTTGTGACTTTCAATGCCATATACGCCACAGCCACTGTCGAAACATCGTACTGATTTGTGGAGGGCATAAGGCATGGCCACTGGCTTTTCAGAAAACATTTAAGGGATATGACTTCAAGGGGCTCAGCAGAGTACATAAAAATGTTAAGGATTTGCTATATTTTTTGCTGCCATTAGGTGGCGCTCGTACTATGATAAAAAATAGGCTCCTAGGTGTGTTTCACATTGACTCCCGTCCCATATATGAAGTTTTTCAAACATCAGATTATCTAGGTTCAATTACAGCAACTTTTACCGTTTTGGGGAGACATCAGACTTTGAGTTTGCATAGAGGCCACGCCCTTTAATGAAAAGTCATAAAAGTTGAGAACCTTAATGTTGCAATGGGTCATAGCTTTTCTGACCATTTTTTAGTTCATTTAGTCAAACAGGCATTTCACAGTACATAAAAGTATAAAAAATGAGATTTTTGTCCGCCACTGGGTGGCGCTGTAAATGATTTGAAAGTTTATCACATAGCTGTATTATTGCATTACTTTTAAAGGCCCAGGAGAGTTTCAGATGGTTTGAAGCTGTCATAGCTGAGTTATTAAGATTGTTGTCACTCTTGGCAAAGGAAGTATTAAACATAATTTGAAGCTCCGCCCGCATCTTTTATGTCAAGACATCTTCACGATATTTGGACTATGTGTGCCCCTCAGTTGGATAATGATTCATGCCAAAGTTGAAGGTAATGGGGTGAATCGTTCAAGAGAAAAAGGCACTAGTTTGAGACCAGCTAATGTCTAAGAATGGGACAAAACTGCACATTAAAAAAATTCATAACAATTTTTCTGTACATCCTAGCACATGTTTTCTATTGACTTTTTTGTAGGTCTTACAGTCCTTCATTTGCCTACAAAGTTTCATAGCTGTAGGTCAAACCAAACAGGATTGTTTGTAATCTTTCGACTAATGACATTTTTTGCAGCCACTAGGTGGCGCTAGCTTTAAACTGGAATATATTTTTGTCGATATGTTCAGGAGAATATTTTCATGCAATGTGTGAAATTGTGAGAAGATCAGATCATCTGGGTCAAATTACAGCAAATTTTACTGGACAGATAAAGCTTTGGAATGTAAATGGTCGTAGAGGCCACGCCCATTATCGAAACTTCGTAAAATTTGGTGGAGGTCAGCAGGGCTGTCTAGAGTCTTTTCAGACTTAATGTCAGCGATATGACTTCAAAGGGCTCAGGTAAACACATAAAAACGTTTAAAAAATGCTGTATTTTTGGCTGCCACTAGGTGGCACTCGCACTATAACAAAAAATACGTTGATAGGTGTATTCCGCATTGGAAACTCATTAAATATATGAAGTTTAGAAAAGATAAGACTATCTGGGACCAAACACAGCAACTTTGTTCGTTTTGGCGAGACATCAGACTGACATTTTTGTTTGCCACTAGATGGCCTTATAAGCAATTGAAGATTTGTTTAAACACTTGTGTTAAGGGCTTAAGTTTCCATGTGTCTGTGAAGTTTCTGATTTTTCCAAGCTTGTAAAGCTGAGTTATAAAGGTTTGTTTCACATGTGGCAAAGTAATCATCAAAGGCATAATATAAAGCCCCGCCCCCAACATATTTGTTGGCGGATCGTCACAAAAATTTGAACAATTGTGCCTCACAGTCAGATAAAACATCACAGCAAATTTGAAGGCGATCGGGTCAAGCGTTTGGGAGAAAAAAGGAGCAGTTCGGGACCTGCAAATGAGCAAAAACGGGCCAAAAGTGCACATTCAAAAATTCATAACTCTCTTTCTGTACATCTGAGCATATGGCTCGCGCTGACTTTTTTGTAGGGCTCGAGGTCCTACATAAGGCTACAAATTTTTGGAGCTCTAGGTCAAACGGGCCGGGAGTGAGAGGCTATTTTCCACTCATAAGGCCATTTTGGGGCCAATTACAGCCACTTTTTTCGTTTTGGCGAGTCATCTGACTTTGAGGTGGCGTGCAGACTACGCCCATTATCGAAATGTCGTAAAATTTTAAAACCTTAATATTCCATGTCTTAATGATATTCTGACCAATTTTCATTTGTTTTACTCAAACAGACTGAGCACAATACATGAAAGTGTAAAAAATGACATTTTAATCAACCACTAGGCGGCGCTAGTAGGTATTTAAAAAAACTTTTTTTAAACGTGTTAAAGACATAAGTTTTCATGTGTCTGTGAAGTTTTAGATTTTTTTAAGCTTGTACATCAAAGTTATTAAGGTTTTTGTCCTTCTTGGCGAAGGAAAAATTGAACACATAATTTGAAGCCACGCCCCTATCATATATGTCAGCGGATCTGCACCAAATTTTGCCCACTTGTGCCCCTATGTGTGAATATGGACCACAGCAAATTTGAAGGTGATTGAGTAAAGCGTTTAGGAGAAACAAGGAGCAGTTTGGGACCTGCAAACGTGCAAAAATGGGCCAAAAATGCACATTCAAAAATTCATAACTCTTTTTCTGTACATCTGAGCACATGGCTCGCGCTGACTTTTTTGTAGGTCTCTAGGTCCTACATATGCCTAAAAATTTTCGTAGCTCTAGGTCAAACGGGCCGGGACCAGGTGCACTTTTTCAACCTTAGGTGGCGCTGCAGAGCCATTTTTTTTGCATTATTTTGGGAAACACAAAAATATCCAATTTTTCACCGGGCCCGACAAATGTGCAAATTTTGGTGACTTTTCGTGCATGTTTAGGCCCTCAAAAATGGAAAAGCGCTGCACAGTAAATAATAATAATAATAATAATAATAATAATAATAATAATAATAATAATAATAATCTGGAGAAAAACAAGAGGGCTCTCGCAGCGGTAGCTGCTCGGGCCCTAATAATCCGGAGAAAAACAAGAGGGCTCTCGCAGCGGTAGCTGCTCGGGCCCTAATAACTAGAGCTGCAAGCAGCTATAAAGGGCCCTCGCAGACCTGTGCACGTTGGGGTATGAACAGGTCGGGGTATGAACAAGGAGTATGAACGATGAAAACTTAGTTGTAGATGACTTCAGTGCAGGACTCTTACCAAATATGTAAAATATAGACAAGGTGGGACAATTTGGGTTGAGTTACTGCAGCTTTTATTGTTACAGTTTTGTGACTTTCAATGCCGTATGGGCCACACCCACTGTGAAAACATCGTACTCATTTGTGGAGGGCATAAGGCATGGCCACTGGCTTTTCAGAAAACATTTAAGGGATATCACTTCAAGGGGCTCAGCAGAGTACATAAAAACGTTAAGGATTTGCTATATTTTTTGCTGCCACTAGGTGGCGCCCGTACTATGATAAAAAATAGGCTTGTAGTTGTGTTTCACATTGGACTCCCATCCCATATACGAAGTTTTAAAAATATCAGATCGTCTAGGTCCAATTACAGCAACTTTTACCGTTTTCGCGAGACATCGGATTTTGAGTTGGCATAGAGGCCACGCCCTTTAATGAAAAGTCATAAAAGTTGAGAACCTTAATGTTCCAATGTGTCATAGCTTTTCTGACCATTTTTTAGCTCATTTAGTCAAACAGGCATTTCACAGTACATAAAAGTATAAAAAATGAGATTTTTGTCCGCCACTGGGTGGCGCTGTAAATGATTTGAAAGTTTATCACATAGCTGTATTATTGCATTACTTTTAAAGGCCCAGGAAAGTTTCAGATGGTTTGAAGCTGTCATAGCTGAGTTATTAAGATTTTTGTCACTCTTGGCAAAGGAAGTATTAAACATAATTTGAAGCTCCGCCCCCATCTTTTATGTCAAGAGATCTTCACGATATTTGGACTATGTGTGCCCCTCAGTTGGATAATGATTCATGCCAAAGTTGAAGGTAATGGGGTGAATCGTTTAAGAGAAAAAGGCACTAGTTTGAGACCAGCTAACGTCTAAGAATGGGACAAAACTGCACATTAAAAAAATTCAAAACAATTTTTCTGTACATCCTAGCACATCACGTCTATTGACTTTTTTGTAGGCCTTGCAGTCCTTCATTTGCCTACAAATTTTCATAGCTGTAGGTCAAACCAAACAGGATTGACTGTAATCTTTCGACTAATGACATTTTTTGCAGCCACTAGGTGGCGCTAGCTTTAAACTGGAATATATTTTTGTCGATATGTTCAGGAGAATATTTTCATCCAATGTGTGAAATTGTGAGAAGATCAGAGCATCTGGGTAAAATTACAGCAACTTTTACTGGACAGATAAAGCTTCGGAATGAAAATGGTCATAGAGGCCACGCCCATTATCGAAACTTAGTAAAATTTGGTGGAGGTCAGCAAGGCTGTCTAGAGGCTTTTCAGACTTAATTTCAGCGATATTACTTCAAAGGGCTCAGCTAAACACTTAAAAACGTTAAAAAAATGCTATATTTTTGGTTGCCACTAGGTGGCGCTCGCACTATAACAAAAAATACGTTGATAGGTGTATTCCGCACTAGAAACCCATTAAATATATGAAGTTTAGAAAAGATAAGACCATCTGGGTGCAAATACAGCAACTTTGTTCGTTTTCGCGAGACATCAGACTGACATTTTTGTTTGCCACTAGGTGGCTTTATAAGCAATTGAAGAATTTTTTTTAAACATGTGTTAAGGGCTTGAGTATTCATGTGTCTGTGAAGTTTCAGATTTTTCCAAGCTTAGAAAGCTGAGTTATAAAGGTTTGTTTCACATGTGGCAAAGTAAACATCAAAGGCATAATATGAAGCCCCGCCCCCAACATATTTGATGGCGGATCATCACGAAAATTTGAACAATTGTGCCTCACAGTCAGATAAAACATCACAGCAAATTTGAAGTCGATCGGGTCAAGCGTTTGGGAGAAAAAAGGAGCAGTTCGGGACCTGCAAATGAGCAAAAACGGGCCAAAAGTGCACATTCAAAAATTCATAACTCTCTTTCTGTACATCTGAGCATATGGCTCGCGCTGACTTTTTTGTAGGGCTCGAGGTCCTACATAAGGCTACAAACTTTTGTAGCTCTAGGTCAAACGGGCCGGGAGTGAGAGGCTATTTTCCACTCATAAGGCCATTTTGGGGCCAATTACAGCCACTTTTTTCGTTTTGGCGAGTCATCTGACTTTGAAGTGGCGTGCAGACCACGCCCATTATCGAAAAGTCATAAAATTTTAAAATCTTAATATTCCATGTCTTAATGATATTCTGACCAATTTTCACTTGTTTTACTCAAACAGACTGAGCACAATACATGAAACTGTAAAAAATGACATTTTAATCAACCACTAGGCGGCGCTAGTAGGTATTGAAAAAAACTTTTTTCAAATGTGTTAAAGACATAAGTTTTCATGTGTCTATGAAGTTTTAGATTTTTTAAGCTAGTACATCAAAGTTATTAAGGTTTATGTCACTCTTGGCGAAGGAAAAATTGAACACATAATTTGAAGCCACGCCCCTATCATATATGTCAGCGGATCTGCACCAAATTTTGCCCACTTGTGCCTCTATGTGTGAATATGGACCACAGCAAATTTGAAGGTGATTGAGTAAAGCGTTTAGGAGAAACAAGGAGCAGTTTGGGACCTGCAAACGTGCAAAAATGGGCCAAAAATGCACATTCAAAAATTCATAACTCTTTTTCTGTACATCTGAGCACATAGCTCGCGCTGACTTTTTTGTAGGTCTCTAGGTCCTATATATGCCTAAAAATTTTCGTAGCTCTAGGTGAAACGGGCCGGGACCAGGTGCACTTTTTCAACCTTAGGTGGCGCTGCAGAGCCATTTTTTTTGCATTGTTTTGGGAAACACAAAAATATCCAATTTTTCACCGGGCCCGACAAATGTGCAAATTTTGGTGACTTTTCGTGCATGTTTAGGCCGTCAAAAATGGAAAAGCGCTGCACAGTAAATAATAATAATAATAATAACTAGAGCTGCAAGCAGCTATAAAGGGCCCTCGCAGACTTGTGCACGTTGGGGTATGAACAGGTCGGGGTATGAACAAGGAATATGAATGATGAAAAATTTGTTGTAGATCACTTCAGTGCAGGACTATTACCAAATATGTAAAATTTTGACAAAGTGGGACAATGTGTGTGGAGTTACTGCAGCTTTTATTGTTCCAATTTTGTGACTTTCAATGCCATATAGGCCACACCCACTGTCGAAACATTGTACTGATTTGTGGGGGGCATAAGGCATGGCCACTGGCTTTTCAGAAAATTTTTAGGGGTTTCACTTCAAGGGGCTCAGCAGAGTACATAAAAACATTAAGGATTTGCTATATTTTTTGCTGCCACTAGGTGGTGCTCGTACTATGATAAAAAATAGGCTTGTAGGTGTGTTCCACATTGGACTCCCATCCCATATATGAAGTTTTGCAAACATCAGATCATCTAGGTCCAATTACAGCAACTTTTACCGTTTTGGGGAGACATCAAACTTTGAGTTTGCAAAGAGGCCACGCCCTTTATTGAAAAGTCATAAAAGTTGAGAACCTTAATGTTCCAATGTGTCATAGCTTTTCTGACCATTTTTGAGTTCATTTAGTCAAACAGGCATTTCACAGTACATAAAAGTATAAAAAATGAGATTTTTGTCCGCCACTGGGTGGCGCTGTAAATGATTTGAAAGTTTATCACATAGCTGTATTATTGCATTACTTTTAAAGGCCCAGGAAAGTTTCAGATGGTTTGAAGCTGTCATAGCTGAGTTATTAAGATTTTTGTCACTCTTGGCGAAGGAAATATTAAACATAATTTGAAGCTCCGCCCCCATCTTTTATGTCAAGAGATCTTCACGATATTTGGACTATGTGTGCCCCTCAGTTGGGTAATGATTCATGCCAAAGTTGAAGGTAATGGGGTGAATCGTTTAAGAGAAAAAGGCACTAGTTTGAGACCAGCTAATGTCTAAGAATGGGACAAAACTGCACAATAAAAAAATTCATAACAATTTTTCTGTACATCCTAGCACATCACTTCTACTGACTTTTTTGAAGGTCTTGCAGTCCTTCATTTGCCTACAAAGTTTCATAGCTGTAGGTCAAACCAAACAGGATTGACTGTAATCTTTCGACTAATGACATTTTTTGCAGCCACTAGGTGGCGCCAGCTTTAAACTAGAATATATTTTTGTCGATATGTTCAGGAGAATATTTTCATCCAATGTGTGAAATTGTGAGAAGATCAGATCATCTGGGTAAAATTACAGAAACTTTTACTGGACAGATACAGCTTCGGAATGAAAATGGTCGTAGAGACCACGCCCATTATCGAAACTTCGCAAAATTTGGTGGAGGTCAGCAGGGCTGTCTAGAGGCTTTGCAGACTTAATTTCAGCGATATTACTTCAAAGGGCTCAGCTAAACACATAAAAACGTTTAAAAAATGTTATATTTTTGGCTGCCACTAGGTGGCGCTCGCACTATAACAAAAAATACGTTGTTAGGTGTATTCCGCATTGAAAACCCATAAAATTTATGAAGTTTAGAAAAGATAAGACCCTCTGGAACCAAACACAGCAACTTTGTTCGTTTTGGCGAGACATCAGACTGACATTTTTGTTTGCCACTAGATGGCCTTATAAGCAATTGAATATTTTTTTAAACACTTGTGTTAAGGGATTGAGTCTCCATGTGTCTGTGAAGTTTCAGATTTTTCTAAGCTTGTAAAGCTGAGTTATAAAGGTTTGTTTCACATGTGGCAAAGTACTCATCAAAGGCATAATATAAAGCCCCGCCCCCAACATATTTGATGGCGGATCATCACAAAAATTTGAACAATTGTGCCTGACAGTCAGATAAAACATCACAGGAAATTTGAAGTCGATCGGGTCAAGCATTTGGGAGAAAAAAGGAGCAGTTCGGGACCTGCAAATGAGCAAAAACGGGCTAAAGGTGCACATTCAAAAATTCATAACTCTCTTTCTGTACATCTGAGCCAAGGGCTCGCGCTGACTTTTTTGTAGGGCTCGAGGTCCTACATAAGGCTACAAATTTTTGGAGCTCTAGGTCAAACGGGCCGGGAGTGAGAGGCTATTTTCCACTCATAAGGCCATTTTGGGGCCAATTACAGCCACTTTTTTCGTTTTGGCGAGTCATCTGACTTTGAGGTGGCGTGCAGACTACGCCCATTATCGAAAAGTCGTATAATTTTAAAACCTTAATATTCCATGTCTTAATGATATTCTGACCAATTTTCATTTGTTTTACTCAAACAGACTGAGCACAATACACGAAAGTGTAAAAAATGACATTTTAATCAACCACTAGGCGGCGCTAGTAGGTATTTAAAAAACTTTTTTTAAAGGTGTTAAAGACATAAGTTTCCATGTGTCTATGAAGTTTTAGATTTTTTTAAGCTAGTACATCAAAGTTATTAAGGTTTTTGTCACTCTTGGCGAAGGAAAAATTGAACACATAATTTGAAGCCACGCCCCTATCATATATGTCAGCGGATCTGCACCAAATTTTGCCCACTTGTGCCCCTATGTGTGAATATGGACCACAGCAAATTTGAAGGCGATTGAGTAAAGCGTTTGGGAGAAACAAGGAGCAGTTTGTGACCTGCAAACGTGCAAAAATGGGCCAAAAATGCACATTCAAAAATTCATAACTCTTTTTCTGTACATCTGAGCACACGGCTCGCGCTGACTTTTTTGTAGGTCTCTAGGTCCTACATATGCCTAAAAATTTTCGTAGCTCTAGGTCAAACGGGCCGGGACCAGGTGCACTTTTTCAACCTTAGGTGGCGCTGCAGAGCCATTTTTTTTGCATTGTTTTGGGAAACACAAAAATATCCAATTTTTCACCGGGCCCGACAAATGTGCAAATTTTGGTGACTTTTCGTGCATGTTTAGGCCCTCAAAAATGGAAAAGCGCTGCACAGTAAATAATAATAATAACTAGAGCTGCAAGCAGCTATAAAGGGCCCTCGCAGACCTGTGCACGTTGGGGTATGAACAGGTCGGGGTATGAACAAGGACTATGAACGATGAAAAAGTAGTTGTAGTGACTTCAGTGCAGGACTCTTACCAAATATGTAAAATTTAGACAAGGTGGGACAATGTGGGTGGAGTTACTGCAGCTTTTATTGTTCCAATTTTGTGACTTTCAATGCCATATAGGCCACATCCACTGTCGAAACATCGTACTGATTTGTGGAGGGCATAAGGCATGGCCACTGGCTTTTCAGAAAACATTTAAGGGATATCACTTCAAGGGGCTCAGCAGAGTACATAAAAACATTAAGGATTTTCTATATTTTTTGCTGCCATTAAGTGGCGCTCGTACTATGATAAAAATAGGCTTGTAGGTGTGTTTCACATTGGACTCCCATCCCATATATGAAGTTTTGCAAACATCAGATCATCTAGGTCCAATTACAGCAACTTTTACTGTTTTGGCGAGACGTCAGACTTTGAGTTTGCATAGAGGCCATGCCCTTTAATGAAAAGTCATATAAGTTGAGAACCTTAATGTTCCAATGTGTCAAAGCTTTTCTGACCAATTTTGAGTTCATTTAGTCAAACAGGCATTTCAGAGTACATAAAAGTATAAAAAATGAGATTTTTGTCCTCCACTGGGTGGCGCTGTAAATGATTTGAAAGTTTATCACATAGCTGTATTATTGCATGACTTTTAAAGGCCCAGGAAAGTTTCAGATGGTTTGAAGCTGTCATAGCTGAGTTAATAATATTTTTGTCACTCTTGGCGAAGGAAATATTAAACATAATTTGAAGCTCCGCCCCAATTTTTTATGTCAAGAGATCTTCACGATATTTGGACTATGTGTGCCCCTCAGTTGGATAATGATTCATGCCAAAGTTAAAGGTAATGGGGTGAATCGTTTAAGAGAAAAAGGCACTAGTTTGAGACCAGCTAATTTCTAAGAATGCGACAAAACTGCACATTAAAAAAAATCATAACAATTTTTCTGTACATCCTAGCACATCACTTCTATTGACTTTTTTGTAGGTCTTGCAGTCCTTCATTTGCCTACAAAGTTTCATAGCTCTAGGTCAAACCAAACAGGATTGACTGTAATCTTTCGACTAATGACATTTTTTGCAGCCACTAGGTGGCGCTAGCTTTAAACTGGAATATATTTTTGTCGATATGTTCAGGAGAATATTTTCATCCAGTGTGAAATTGTGAGAAGATCAGACCATCTGGGTCAAATTACAGCAACTTTTACTGGACAGATAAAGCTTCGGATTGAAAATGGTCGTAGAGGCCACGCCCATTATCGAAACTTCGTAAAATTTAGTGGAGGTCAGCAAGGCTGTCTAGAGGCTTTGCAGACTTAATTTCAGCGATATTACTTCAAAGGGCTCAGCTAAACACATAAAAACGTTTAAAAAATGCTATATTTTTGGCTGCCACTAGGTGGCGCTCGCACTATAACAAAAAATACGTTGATAGGTGTATTCCGCATTGGAAACCCATCAAATATATGAAGTTTAGAAAAGATAAGCCCATCTGGGACCAAACACAGCAACTTTGTTCGTTTTGGCGAGACATCAGACTGACATTTTTGTTTGCCACTAGATGGCCTTATAAGCAATTGAAGATTTTTTTAATCACTTGTGTTAAGGGCTTAAGTCTTCATGTGTTTGTGAAGTTTCAGATTTTTCCAAGCTTGTAAAGCTGAGTTATAAAGGTTTGTTTCACATGTGGCAAAGTAATCATCAAAGGCATAATATGAAGCCCCGCCCCCAACATATTTGATGGCGGATCATCACGAAAATTTGAACAATTGTGCCTCACAGTCAGATAAAACATCACAGCAAATTTGAAGTCGATCGGGTTAAGCGTTTGGGAGAAAAAAGGAGCAGTTCGGGACCTGCAAATGAGCAAAAACGGGCCAAAAGTGCACATTCAAAAATTCATAAGTCTCTTTCTGTACATCTGAGCATATGGCTCGCGCTGACTTTTTTGTAGGGCTCGAGGTCCTACATAAGGCTACAAACTTTTGTAGCTCTAGGTCAAATGGGCCGGGAGTAAGAGGCTATTTTCCACTCATAAGGCCATTTTGGGGCCAATTACAGCCACTTTTTTCGTTTTGGCGAGTCATCTGACTTTGAAGTGGCGTGCAGACCACGCCCATTATCGAAAAGTCATAAAATTTTAAAATCTTAATATTCCATGTCTTAATGATATTCTGACCAATTTTCACTTGTTTTACTCAAACAGACTGAGCACAATACATGAAAGTGTAAAAATTTACATTTTAATCAACCACTAGGCGGCGCTAGTAGGTATTGAAAAAAACTTTTTTCAAATGTGTTAAAGACATAAGTTTTCATGTGTCTATGAAGTTTTAGATTTTTTTAAGCTAGTACATCAAAGTTATTAAGGTTTATGTCACTCTTGGCGAAGGAAAAATTGAACACATAATTTGAAGCCACGCCCCTATCATATATGTCAGCGGATCTGCACCAAATTTTGCCCACTTGTGCCCCTATGTGTGAATATGGACCACAGCAAATTTGAAGGCGATTGAGTAAAGCATTTAGGAGAAACAAGGAGCAGTTTGGGACCTGCAAACGTGCAAAAATGGGCCAAAAGTGCACATTCAAAAAATCATAACTCTTTTTCTGTACATCTGAGCACATGGCTCGCGCTGACTTTTTTGTAGGTCTCTAGGTCCTACATATGCCTAAAAATTTTCGTAGCTCTAGGTCAAACGGGCCGGGACCAGGTGCACTTTTTGGACCTTAGGTGGCGCTGCAGAGCCATTTTTTTTGCATTGTTTTGGGAAACACAAAAATATCCAATTTTTCACCGGGCCCGACAAATGTGCAAATTTTGGTGACTTTTCGTGCATGTTTAGGCCCTCAAAAATGGAAAAGCGCTGCACAGTAAATAATAATAATAATAATAATAATAATAATAATAATCTGGAGAAAAACAAGAGGGCTCTCGCAGCGGTAGCTGCTCGGGCCCTAACTAGAGCTGCAAGCAGCTATAAAGGGCCCTCGCAGACCTGTGCACGTTGGGGTATTAACAGGTCGGGGTATGAACAAGGACTATGAAGGATGAAAAAGTAGTTGTAGATGACTTCAGTGCAGGACTCTTACCAAATATGTAAAATTTAGACAAGGTGGGACAATTTGGGTTGAGTTATTGCAGCTTTTATTGTTACAGTTTTGTGACTCTCAATGCCGTATGGGCCACACCCACTGTGGAAACATCGTACTCATTTGTGGAGGGCATAAGGCATGGCCACTGGCTTTTCAGAAAACATTTAAGGGATATCACTTCAAGGGGCTCAGCAGAGTACATAAAAACGTTAAGGATTTGCTATATTTTTTTGTGCCACTAGGTGGCGCTCGTACTATGATAAAAAATAGGCTTGTAGGTGTGTTTCACATTGGACTCCCATCCCATGTACGAAGTTTTAAAAATATCAGATCGTCTAGGTCCAATTACAGCAACTTTTACCGTTTTCGCGAGACATCGAATTTTGAGTTGGCATAGAGGCCACGCCCTTCATTGAAAAGTCATAAAAGTTGAGAACCTTAAGGTTCCAATGTGTCATAGCTTTTCTGACCATGTTTGAGTTCATTTAGTCAAACAGGCATTTCACAGTACATAAAAGTATAAAAAATGAGATTTTTGTCCGCCACTGGGTGGCGCTGTAAATGATTTGAAAGTTTATCACATAGCTGTATTATTGCATAACTTTTAAAGTCCCAGGAAAGTTTCAGATGTTTTGAAGCTGTCATAGCTGAGTTATTAAGATTTTTGTCACTCATGGCGAAGGAAGTATTAAACATAATTTGAAGCTCTGCCCGCATCTTTTATGTCAAGAGATCTTCACGATATTTGGACTATGTGTGCCCCTCAGTGGGATAATGATTCATGCCAAAGTTGAAGGTAATGGGGTGAATCGTTTAAGAGAAAAAGGCACTAGTTTGAGACCAGCTAATGTCTAAGAATGGGACAAAACTGCACATTAAAAAAATTCATAACAATTTTTCTGTACATCCTAGCACATCACTTCTATTGACATTTTTGTAGGTCTTACAGTCCTTCATTAGCCTACAAAGTTTCATAGCTGTAGGTCAAACCAAACAGGATTGACTGTAATCTTTCGACTAATGACTTTTTTTGCAGCCACTAGGTGGCGCTAGCTTTAAACTAGAATATATTTTTGTCGCTATGTTCAGGAGAATATTTTTATCCAATGTGTGAAATTGTGAGAAGATCAGATCATCTGGGTCAAATTACAGCAACTTTTACTGGACAGATAAAACTTCAGAATGAAAATGGTCATAGAGGCCACGCCCATTATCAAAACTTCGTAAAATTTGGTGGAGGTCAGCAAGGCTGTCTAGAGGCTTTTCAGACCTAATTTCAGCGATATTACTTCAAAGGGCTCAGCTAAACACATAAAAACGTTTAAAAAATGCTATATTTTTGGCTGCCACTAGGTGGCGCTCACACTATAGCAAAAAATAAGTTGATAGGTGTATTCCGCATTGGAAATCCATCAAATATGTAATGTTTAGAAAAGATAAGACCATCTGGGTCCAAATACAGCAACTTTGTTCGTTTTGGCGAGAAATCAGACTGACATTTTTGTTTGCCACTAGGTGGCCTTAGAGGCAATTTAAGATTTTTTTAAACACATGTGTTAAAGGCTTGAGTTTTCATGTGTCTGTGAAGTTTCAGATTTTTCCAAGCTTGGAAAGCTGAGTTATAAAGGTTTGTTTCACATGTGGCAAAGTAATCATCAAAGGCATAATATGAAGCCCCGCCCCCAACATATTTGATGGCGGATCATCACAAAAATTTGAACAATTGTGCCTCAGAGTCAGATAAAACATCACAGCAAATTTGAAGTCGATCAGGTCAAGCGTTTGGGAGAAAAAAGGAGCAGTTCGGGACCTGCAAATGAGCAAAAACGGGCCAAAAGTGCACATTCAAAAATTCACAACTCTCTTTCTGTACATCTGAGCACATGGCTCGCGCTGACTTTTTTGTAGGGCTTGAGGTCCTACATAAGGCTACAAATTTTTGTAGCTCTAGGTCAAACGGGCCGGGAGTGAGAGGCTATTTTCCACTCACAAGGCCATTTTGGGGCCAATTACAGCCACTTTTTTCGTTTTGGCGAGTCATCTGACTTTGAGGTGGCGTGCAGACTACGCCCATTATCGAAAAGTCGTAAAATTTCAAAACCTTAATATTCCATGTCTTAATGATATTCTGACCAATTTTCATTTGTTTTACTCAAATAGACTGAGCACAATACATGAAAGTGTAAAAAATGACATTGTAATCAACCACTAGGCGGCGCTAGTCGGTATTTAAAAAACCTTTTTTTAAAGGTGTTAAAGACATAAGTTTCCATGTGTCTATGAAGTTTTAGATTTTTTTAAGCTTGTACATCAAAGTTATTAAGGTTTTTGTCCTTCTTGGCGAAGGAAAAATTGAACACATAATTTGAAGCCACGCCCCTATCATATATGTCAGCGGATCTGCACCAAATTTTGCCCACTTGTGCCCCTATGTGTGAATATTGACCACAGCAAATTTGAAGGCGATTGAGTAAAGCGTTTAGGAGAAACAAAGAGCAGTTTGGGACCTGCAAACGTGCAAAAATGGGCCAAAAATGCACATTCAAAAAATCATAACTCTTTTTCTGTACATCTGAGCACATGGCTCGCGCTGACTTTTTTGTAGATCTCTAGGTCCTACATATGCCTAAAAATTTTCGTAGCTCTAGGTGAAATGGGCCGGGACCAGGTGCACTTTTTCAACCTTAGGTGGCGCTGCAGAGCCATTTTTTTTGCATTGTTTTGGGAAACACAAAATTATCCAATTTTTCACCGGGCCCGACAAATGTGCAAATTTTGGTGACTTTTCGTGCATGTTTAGGCCCTCAAAATTGGAAAAGCGCTGCACAGTAAATAATAATAATAATAACTAGAGCTGCAAGCAGCTATAAAGGGCCCTCGCAGACCTGTGCACGTTGGGGTATGAACAGGTCGGGGTATGAACAAGGACTATGAATGATGAAAAATTTGTTGTAGATCACTTCAGTGCAGGACTATTACCAAATATGTAAAATTTAGACAAGGTGGGACAATGTGTGTGGAGTTACTGCAGCTTTTATTGTTCAAATTTTGTGACTTTCAATTCCATATAGGCCACACCCACTGTCGAAACATTGTACTGATTTGTGGGGGGCATAAGGCATGGCCACTGGCTTTTCAGAAAACATTTAAGGGATATATCACTTCAAGGGGCTCAGCAGAGTACATAAAAACATTAAGGATTTGCTATATTTTTTGCTGCCACTAGGTGGCGCTCGTACTATGATAAAAAATAGGCTTGTAGGTGTGTTTCACATTGGACTCCCATCCCATATATGAAGTTTTGCAAACATCAGATCATCTAGGTCCAATTACAGCAACTTTTACCGTTTTGGGGAGACATCAGACTTTGAGTTTGCATAGAGGCCACACCCTTTAATGAAAAGTCATAAAAGTTGAGAACCTTAATGTTCCAATGTGTCATAGCTTTTCTGACCATTTTTTAGTTCATTTAGTCAAACAGGCATTTCACAGTACATAAAAGTATAAAAAATGATATTTTTGTCCGCCACTGGGTGGCGCTGTAAATGATTTGAAAGTTTATCACATAGCTGTATTATTGCATGACTTTTAAAGGCCCAGGAAAGTTTCAGATGGTTTGAAGCTGTCATAGCTGAGTTATTAAGATTTTTGTTACTCTTGGCAAAGGAAGTATTAAACATAATTTGAAGCTCCGCCCCCATCTTTTATGTCAAGAGATCTTCACGATATTTGGACTATGTGTGCCCCTCAGTTGGATAATGATTCATGCCAAAGTTGAAGGTAATGGGGTGAATCATTTAAGAGAAAAAGGCACTAGTTTGAGACCAGCTAATGTCTAAGAATGGGACAAAACTGCACATTAAAAAAATTCATAACAATTTTTCTGTACATCCTAGCACATCACTTGTATTGACTTTTTTGTAGGGCATGCAGTCCTTCATTTGCCTACAAAGTTTCATAGCTGTAGGTCAAACCAAACAGGATTGACTGTAATCGTTCGACTAATGACATTTTTTGCAGCCACTAGGTGGCGCTAGCTTTAAACTGGAATGTATTTTTGTCGATATGTTCAGGAGAATATTTTCATCCAATGTGTGAAATTGTGAGAAGATCAGATCATCTGGGTAAAATTACAGCAACTTTTACTGGACAGATAAAGCTTCGGAATGAAAATGGCCGTAGAGGCCACACCCATTATCGAAACTTCGTAAAATTTGGTGGAGGTCAGCAGGGCTGTCTAGAGGCTTTTCAGACTTAATTTCAGCGATATTACTTCAAAGGGCTCAGCTAAACACATAAAAATGTTTAAAAAATGCTATATTTTTGGCTGCCACTAGGTGGCGCTCGCACTATAACAAAAAATACGTTAATAGGTGTATTCCGCATTGGAAACCCATCAAATATATGAAGTTTAGAAAAGATAAGCCCATCTGGGACCAAACACAGCAACTTTGTTCGTTTTGGCGAGACATCAGACTGACATTTTTGTTTGCCACTGGATGGCTTTATAAGCAATTGAAGATTTTTTTAAACACTTGTGTTAAGGGCTTGAGTCTTCATGTGTCTGTGAATTTTCAGATTTTTCCAAGCTTGTAAAGCTGAGTTATAAAGGTTTGTTTCACATGTGGCAAAGTAATCATCAAAGGCATAATATAAAGCCCCGCCCCCAACATATTTGATGGCGGATCATCACAAAAATTTGAACAATTGTGCCTCACAGTCAGATAAAACATCACAGCAAATTTGAAGTCGATCAGGTCAAGGGTTTGGGAGAAAAAAGGAGCAGTTCGGGACGTGCAAATGAGCAAAAACGGGCCAAAAGTGCACATTCAAAAATTCATAACTCTCTTTCTGTACATCTGAGCACATGGCTCGCGCTGACTTTTTTGTAGGGCTCGAGGTCCTACATAAGGCTACAAATTTTTGGAGCTCTAGGTCAAACGGGCCGGGAGTGAGAGGCTATTTTCCACTCATAAGGCCATTTTGGGGCCAATTACAGCCACTTTTTTCGTTTTGGCGAGTCATCTGACTTTGAGGTGGCGTGCAGACTACGCCCATTATCGAAAAGTCGTAAAATTTTAAAACCTTAATATTCCATGTCTTAATGATATTCTGACCAATTTTCATTTGTTTTACTCAAACAGACTGAGCACAATACATGAAAGTGTAAAAAATGACATTTTAATCAACCACTAGGCGGCGCTAGTAGGTATTTGAAAAAACTTTTTTCAAAGGTGTTAAAGACATAAGTTTCCATGTGTCTATGAAGTTTTAGATTTTTTTAAGCTAGTACATCAAAGTTATTAAGGTTTATGTCCCTCTTGGCGAAGGAAAAATTGAACACATAATTTGAAGCCACGCCCCTATCATATATGCCAGCGGATCTGCACCAAATTTTGCCCACTTGTGCCCCTATGTGTGAATATGGACCACAGCAAATTTGAAGGTGATTGAGTAAAGCGTTTAGGAGAAACAAGGAGCAGTTTGGGACCTACAAACGTGCAAAAATGGGCCAAAAATGCACATTCAAAAATTCATAACTCTTTTTCTGTACATCTGAGCACATGGCTCGCGCTGACTTTTTTGTAGGTCTCTAGGTCCTACATATGCCTAAAAATTTTCGTAGCTCTAGGTCAAACGGGCCGGGACCAGGTGCATTTTTTCAACCTTAGGTGGCGCTGCAGAGCCATTTTTTTTGCATTGTTTTGAGAAACACAAAAATATCCAATTTTTCACCGGGCCCGACAAATGTGCAAATTTTGGTGACTTTTCGTGCATGTTTAGGCCCTCAAAAATGGAAAAGCGCTGCACAGTAAATAATAATAATAATAACTAGAGCTGCAAGCAGCTATAAAGGGCCCTCGCAGACCTGTGCACGTTGGGGTATGAACAGGTCGGGGTATGAACAAGGACTATGAACAATGAAATAGTAGTTGTAGATGACTTCAGTGCAGGACTCTTACCAAATATGTAAAATTTAGACATGGTGGGACAATGTGGGTGGAGTTACTGCAGCTTTTATTGTTCCAATTTTGTTACTTTCAATGCCATATAGGCCACACCCACTGTCGAAACATCGTACTGATTTGTGGAGGGCATAAGGCATGGCCACTGGCTTTTCAGAAAACATTTAAGGGATATCACTTCAAGGGGCTCAGCAGAGTACATAAAAACATTAAGGATTTGCTATATTTTTTGCTGCCACTAAGTGGCGCTCGTACTATGATAAAAAATAGGCTTGTAGGTGTGTTTCACATTGGACTCCCATCCCATATATGAAGTTTTGCAAACATCAGATCATCTAGGTCCAATTACAGCAACTTTCACAATTTGGGGGAGACATCAGACTTTGAGTTTGCATAGAGGCCACGCCCTTTAATGAAAAGTCATAAAAGTTGAGAACCTTAATTTTCCAATGTGTCATAGCTTTTCTGACCATTTTTTAGTTCATTTAGTCAAACAGGCATTTCACAGTACATAAAAGTATAAAAAATGAGATTTTTGTCCGCCACTGGGTGGCGCTGTAAATGATTTGAAAGTTTATCACATAGCTGTATTATTGCATGACTTTTAAAGTCCCAGGAAAGTTTAAGATGGTTTGAAGCTGTCATAGCTGAGTTATTAACATTTTTGTCACTCTTGGCGAAGGAAGTATTAAACATAATTTGAAGCTCCGCCCCCATCTTTTCTGTCAAGAGATCTTCACGATATTTGGACTATGTGTGCCCCTCAGTTGGATAATGATTCATGCCAAAGTTGAAGGTAATGGGGTGAATCGTTTAAGAGAAAAAGGCACTAGTTTGAGACCAGCTAATGTCTAAGAATGGGACAAAACTGCACATTAAAAAAATTCTTAACAATTTCTCTGTACATCCTAGCACATCACTTCTATTGACTTTTTTGTAGGTCTTGCAGTCCTTCATTTGCCTACAAAGTTTCATAGCTGTAGGTCAAACCAAACAGGATTGACTGTAATCTTTCGACTAATGACATTTTTTGCAGCCACTAGGTGGCGCTAGCTTTAAACTGGAATATATTTTTGTCGATATGTTCAGGAGAATATTTTCATCCAATGTGTGAAATTGTGAGAAGATCAGATCATCTGGGTCAAATTACCGCAACTTTTACTGGACAGATAAAGCTTCGGAATGAAAATGGTCGTAGAGGCCACGCCCATTATCGAAACTTCGTAAAATTTGGTGGAGGTCATCAAGGCTGTCTAGAGGCTTTTCAGACTTAATTTCAGCGATATTACTTCAAAGGGCTCAGCTAAACATTTAAAAACGTTTAAAAAATGCTATATTTTTGGCTGCCACTAGGTGGCGCTCGCACTATAACAAAAAATACGTTGATAGGTGTATTCCGCATTGGAAACCCATCAAATATATGAAGTTTAGAAAAGATAAGACCATCTGGGACCAAACACAGCAACTTTGTTCGTTTTGGCGAGACATCAGACTGACATTTTTGTTTGCCACTAGATGGCCTTATAAGCAATTGAATATTTTTTTAAACACTTGTGTTAAGGGCTTGAGTCTCCATGTGTCTGTGAAGTTTCAGATTTTTCTAAGCTTGTAAAGCTGAGTTATAAAGGTTTGTTTCACATGTGGCAAAGTAATCATCAAAGGCATAATATAAAGCCCCGCCCCCAACATATTTGATGGCGGATCATCACAAAAATTTGAACAATTGTGCCTGACAGTCAGATAAAACATCACAGCAAATTTGAAGTCGATCGGGTCAAGCGTTAGGGAGAAAAAAGGAGCAGTTCGGGACCTGCAAATGAGCAAAAACGGGCTAAAGGTGCACATTCAAAAATTCATAACTCTCTTTCTGTACATCTGAGCATAGGGCTCGCGCTGACTTTTTTGTAGGGCTCGAGGTCCTACATAAGGCTACAAATTTTTGGAGCTCTAGGTCAAACGGGCCGGGAGTGAGAGGCTATTTTCCACTCATAAGGCCATTTTGGGGCCAATTACAGCCACTTTTTTCGTTTTGGCGAGTCATCTGACTTTGAGGTGGCGTGCAGACTACGCCCATTATCGAAAAGTCGTAAAATTTTAAAACCTTAATATTCCATGTCTTAATGATATTCTGACCAATTTTCATTTGTTTTACTCAAACAGACTGAGCACAATACATGAAAGTGTAAAAAATGACATTTTAATCAACCACTAGGCGGCGCTAGTAGGTATTTAAAAAAACTTTTTTTAAAGGTGTTAAAGATATAAGTTTCCATGTGTCTATGAAGTTTTAGATTTTTTTAAGCTAGTACATCAAAGTTATTAAGGTTTTTGTCACTCTTGGCGAAGGAAAAATTGAACACATAATTTGAAGCCACGCCCCTATCATATATGTCAGCGGATCTGCACCAAATTTTGCCCAATTGTGCCCCTATGTGTGAATATGGACCACAGCAAATTTGAAGGCGATTGAGTAAAGCGTTTGGGAGAAACAAGGAGCAGTTTGGGACCTGCAAACGTGCAAAAATGGGCCAAAAATGCACATTCAAAAATGCATAACTCTTTTTCTGTACATCTGAGCACATGGCTCGCGCTGACTTTTTTGTAGCTCTCTAGGTCCTACATATGCCTAAAAATTTTCGTAGCTCTAGGTCAAACGGGCCGGGACCAGGTGCACTTTTTCGACCTTAGGTGGCGCTGCAGAGCCATTTTTTTTGCATTGTTTTGGGAAACACAAAAATATCCAATTTTTCACCGGGCCCGACAAATGTGCAAATTTTGGTGACTTTTCGTGCATGTTTAGGCCCTCAAAAATGGAAAAGCGCTGCACAGTAAATAATAATAATAATAATAATAATAATAATAATAATAATCTGGAGAAAAACAAGAGGGCTCTCGCAGCGGTAGCTGCTCGGGCCCTAATAATAATAATAATAATAATAATAATAATAATAATAATAATCTGGAGAAAAACAAGAGGGCTCTCGCAGCGGTAGCTGCTCGGGCCCTAATAATCTGGAGAAAAACAAGAGGGCTCTCGCAGCGGTAGCTGCTCGGGCCCTAATAATAATAAGAATAATAATCTGGAGAAAAACAAGAGGGCTCTCGCAGCGGTAGCTGCTCGGGCCCTAATAATAATAATCTGGAGAAAAACAAGAGGGCTCTCGCAGCGGTAGCTGCTCGGGCCCTAATAAGAAGAATAATAATCTGGAGAAAAACAAGAGGGCTCTCGCAGCGGTAGCTGCTCGGGCCCTAATAATCCGGAGAAAAACAAGAGGGCTCTCGCAGCGGTAGCTGCTCGGGCCCTAATAATAATAATAATAATAATAAGAATAATAATCTGGAGAAAAACAAGAGGGCTCTCGCAGCGGTAGCTGCTCGGGCCCTAATAATAATCTGGAGAAAAACAAGAGGGCTCTCGCAGCGGTAGCTGCTCGGGCCCTAATAATAATCTGGAGAAAAACAAGAGGGCTCTTGCAGCGGTAGCTGCTCGGGCCCTAATAATAAGAATAATAATCTGGAGAAAAACAAGAGGGCTCTCGCAGCGGTAGCTGCTCGGGCCCTAATAATCTGGAGAAAAACAAGAGGGCTCTCGCAGCGGTAGCTGCTCGGGCCCTAATAAGAATAATAATTCGGAGAAAAACAAGAGGGCTCTCGCAGCGATAGCTGCTCGGGCCCTAATAATAAGAAGAATAATAATCCGGAGAAAAACAAGAGGGCTCTCGCAGCGGTAGCTGCTCGGGCCCTAATAATAAGAATAATAATCTGGAGAAAAACAAGAGGGCTCTCGCAGCGGTAGCTGCTCAGGCCCTAATAATAATCTGGAGAAAAACAAGAGGGCTCTCGCAGCGGTAGCTGCTCGGGCCCTAATAATAATCTGGAGAAAAACAAGAGGGCTCTCGCAGCGGTAGCTGCTCGGGCCCTAATAATAAGAATAATAATCTGGAGAAAACAAGAGGGCTCTCGCAGCGGTAGCTGCTCGGGCCCTAATAATCTGGAGAAAAACAAGAGGGCTCTCGCAGCGGTAGCTGCTCGGGCCCTAATAAGAATAATAATTCGGAGAAAAACAAGAGGGCTCTCGCAGCGGTAGCTGCTCGGGCCCTAATAATAATAAGAATAATAATCCGGAGAAAAACAAGAGGGCTCTCGCAGCGGTAGCTGCTCGGGCCCTAATAATAAGAATAATAATCTGGAGAAAAACAAGAGGGCTCTCGCAGCGGTAGCTGCTCGGGCCCTAATAATAATCAGGAGAAAAACAAGAGGGCTCTCGCAGCGGTAGCTACTCGGGCCCTAATAATCTGGAGAAAAACAAGAGGGCTCTCGCAGCGGTAGCTGCTCGGGCCCTAATAATAATAATAATAATCCGGAGAAAAACAAGAGGGCTCTCGCAGCGGTAGCTGCTCGGGCCCTAATAATAATAATAATAATCCGGAAAAAAACAAGAGGGCTCTCGCAGCGGTAGCTGCTAGGGCCCTAATAACTAGAGCTGCAAGCAGCTATAAAGGGCCCTCGCAGACCTGTGCACATTGGGGTATGAACAGGACGGGGTATGAACAAGGAGTATGAACGATGAAAAATTAGTTGTAGATGACTTCAGTGCAGGACTTGTATCAAATATGTAAATTTTAGAGAAGGTGGGACAATGTGGGTTGAGTTACTGCAGCTTTTATTGTTACAGTTGTGTGACTTTCAATGCCGTACAGGCCACGGCCATTGTCAAAACATCGTACTATTTGGTGGAGGGCATTAGGCATGGCCAATGGCTTTACAGACAACATTTAAGGGATATCACTTCAAGGGGCTCAGGACATAAAAACGTTAAGGAATTGCTATATTTTTTCTTTCACTAGGTGGCGCTTGCACTACAATAAAAAATAGGCTTGTAGGTGTGTTGGACATTGGACTCCCATCCCATATATGACGTTTATGAAAATATCAGATCATGTAGGTCCAATTACAACAACTTTAACCGTTTTGACGAGACATCGGACTTTGAGTTGGCATAGAGGCTACGCCCTCTATTGAAAAGTCATAAAAGTTAAGAACCTTCATGTTCCAATGTCTCAAAGCTTTTCTGTCCATTTTTTAGTTCATTTAGTCAAACAGGGATTGCACAGTACATAAAAGTGTAAAAAATGTAATTTTTGTCCACCACTAGGTGGCGCTGTAAATGATTTGGAATTTTATCACATAGTTGTATTAGGGCATGACTTTTAAAGTCCCTGCAAAGTTTCAGATTGTTTGAAGCTGTTACAGCTGAGTTATTAAGGTTTTTGTCACTCTTGGCGAAGGAAATATTAAACATAATTTCAAGCTTCACCCCCATCTAAATTAGTCATGAGATCTTCAAGATATTTGGACTATGTGTGCCCCTCAGTCGGACAATGATCCATGCCAAAGTTGAAGGTAATGGGGTGAACCGTTTAAGACAACCATACCTCCTGCCCGGGCTGGTACTGAGGAGCCCCGCTCACCGCCTGCAGTTCCGCTCAGTCGTCCTAGCCAACGCGGCCCTGGTGTCCCTCCAGACCTTCTGTGCCCTGCGCATATACCTCTTTCTCTTGGGAAGGGAAAACCGGTGGTTGGAAGCCGTAAACGACCAGGAATGGGGACTTGCCTGTAGCCGCCGAAGGTCCGGAGTTGTGGGCATACTCGACCCAAGGGAGATGTCTAGACCAGGATGATGGATTTTGCTGACACACGCAGCGAAGCGTCGCTTCCAACACTTGGTTTGCACGCTCGACCTACCCATTAGACTGCGGGTGGTAGCCCGAGGTTAGACTCCTGGAGGCTTCTATGACTCGCCCGAAGGCTTTCCATAGCCGGGAGACAAACTGTGGTCCACGGTCAGAAACGATGTCCACAGGGATCCTGTGCAGGCAGATTACATGCTGAACGAGTAGTTGAGCGGTCACCAGAGCGGACGGGAGCCCCATCAGTGCCACGAAATGAACCATCTTTGAGAATTGGTCTTCCATCGTCATGATGACAGACTTTCCCCGAGAAACTGGCAGACCAGTAATAAAGTCAAGGGCCACATGGGACCACGGACGGGAAGGAATCGGGAGTGGCTGTAGCAGGCCGGCCGGTGGTCGGTTGGTGGCTTTTACCCGGGCACATGAAGGGCAGGCAGCAATGAAATCGATGATGTCTTTACACCAGCCTGTCACGTCGGGGCATGGCGGTTCGAAGAGGCGCAGGATGTGGGAAAGGCGGAACCAATAAAAATGCAGGACTAACTGGGGAAAGGCTCGAGGGAAGGTGATTTATTAACAAAGACAGGGTGAAAGAATCGAAAAATACAAAGTACAAACCAAAAACGTTAAACTGAAGCTGGCTGGGGGCGACAAGGAACGGGAGGCAGCACAGGAAGGAGGGCAACGTGAGGCACGACGGCGAGGGGAAGACATACAAAGACCCGACAAGGAATGAGGCAAAACACTGGGGCTTAAATACTAACAGAACTAATGAAAACGCGAGACACCTGGGAACAAGGGGCGGGGTAGCTGACAGGAGGACACACACGGGCGACAGGTGAGGTTGATTAAGGTAATGACACGCGGGGGAAAACACAGTGAACATATAACTAAAACTAAACAACTCAAAACCCACAACAAAACACAGACAGATCATGACACAGCCTGCCACCAGAAACGCTGGTTGACCAAGAAGGCCGTCCGGCTCATACCATAATGGCGTGCCAACTTGGAACTGTGCCCCCATTCCAACACAGCAGTCCGGAGTGCTGCTGCGACAAACAGTTTGTTGGCGGGACAATCGGGATGCCCGGAGCCTGCTGCTTGTTGAACGCGGTCCTTCAAATCCCACTGGAGGGCGCCAATGACCAGTGCACTCGGAACGATGGTTTCCGGTGGAGTTTCACTGGCCGCTTCCTCAAACACGCAGGAGAGGGCGTCCGATTTCCCGTTCTTCGACCCGGGCCTGAAGGTGATGAGGTAGTTGAACCGCGTTAGGAATAATGCCCACCTGGCTTGATGGGGGTTCAGGCGGAATGCAGTCCGTAGGTAAGCGAGGTTGTTGTGATCGGTGTAGATGGTGAAGGGTTGCTGAGTGCCCTCCAACCAGTGCCTCCACTCCTCCAACGCCAGGACAACTGCCAAAAGTTCCCGACTGCCCACGTCATAATTTCATTCTGCTGGTGACAAGCGATGAAAGAAAAATGAACACGTATGGAGTTGGCCATCCAGGGAAGATTGCTGTGACAGTATAGCACCTACACCTGAGTCAGAAGCGTCGACCTCGACCGTAAACGGGAGTCGGGGGTTCGGGTGCAGGAGAACCGGCAAGCTCGTGAACCTAGTTTTGAGGTGTGTGAACGCGTCCTCTGCCTTGGCTCCCCACTTAAACGGCACCTTGTTAGACGTGAGCCTTGTCAGGGGTTCGGCCAGCATACTATAGTTGCGAATGAAACGCCTATAGGAGTTGGTGAACCCCAAGGAACCTCTGCAGCTGTTTTCTTGTTGTAGGAGAAGGCCAGTCGACCACAGCCTGGATTTTGGCCGGATCGGCACGTAATTGGCCCTTCTCCACTATGAAGCCGAGGAACGATACAGAGGAAAGGTGAAACTCGCACTTCTCCGCCTTAATGAATAGCCAATTTTCGAGCAGGCGCTGTAGGACCAGGCGGATGTGTTGTTGGTGCTCTGGCAGGGTTCTGTAGAAAATTAGAATGTCGTCTAAGTAGACGAAGCAGAAGACGTTTAGCATGTCGCGGAGTATGTCATTGACCATATTCTGTAATACTGTTGGGGCGTTGGTGAGACCAAATGGCATTACTAGGTATTCAAAATGCCCCAGGGGGGTGTTGAAGGCAGTTTTCCATTCATCACCCTCCCGAATGCGGACAAGGTGGTACGCGCTTCGAATGTCTAGTTTAGAGAAGACATTAGCCCGATGCAATGCCGAAAACGCGTCATCGAGCAACGGAAGAGGGTATTTGTTTTTTATAGTGATCTCATTGAGCCCGTGATAATCGACGCAGGGTCAGAGGGTTTTGTCTTTCTTGCCCGTGAAGAAGAACCCAGCTCCAAAGGGAGAGGTTGAGGGACGGATGTGCCCAGCAGTTAGAGAGGAGGAGATGTACTCGCGAAGCGACTCCTGCTCAGGGGAAGAAATCTTGTATAGTTTTGCCACTGGGTAGGCTGATCCCGGAACGATATCAACCGCGCAGTCATAGGGCCGGTGAGGCAGCAATGCTAGCGTTTGGTCTTTGCTAAATACTTACCGCAAGTCATGATAGATTTTTGGCACGTTTTCCAAATTGATTTCTTCCATTATGGGAAGTGGACGCGGAACTAAGGTGTATTCCGCCGCTCTCAAACAATGTGCATGGCAAAATGGACTCCAACCCGTGAGAAGCGTTTTCGTCCAATTAATGTTTGGATTGTGGAGCTGCAGCCACGGCATACCGAGAACGATGGACGCATGGCGAGTCGGCATGACTAATAGCCTGATTTTCTCGCGGTGGTTGCCCGATACTACTAGCGATACCGACTCGGTTTGGTGGGTCACAACTGCCAAGGGGCGCCCATCTAGATCATTAACTTGTTTGGGTTCGTCTAGCGGGGCCAACAGGCATCCCAGTCTCTTAACTACCGCAAGATCAATGAAATTATCGTCCGCGCCTGAGTCGATCAGTGCAGTGACTGCTTGCCGATTGTCTGCGTGGATGACCTCTCCTGCAAGCTGCAGCCGCTTACGCGTTGGTCGCTCCACCACGGCAACCATTGCTCCAACGTGTCGGTACTCACAGTTCCCAGAGAACCCTTCCCGCAGTGAGGATTGCCGGGTGGAGCAGCGATACGGTCTCTCCGTACAGGCTGCGATCACGTGACCTGGTTGTCCGCAGTAGAGGCATAGACGAGAACGCATCCGGCGCTCCCTTTCGCGGGATGTGAGGCGCCCCCCGCCGAGTTACATGGGTTCACCGTCGGTCGCAAACCCGGCGGACAGCGGTGTGGGAGTGGTGGAGTTCCTCTCGCGGGCAACGGTGCTCCCTTGAAGAAGCGTGTAGGCTGACCCTCGCTCCACGTATCTCTCCCGCCCTCGTTCCCGCAGACGGTTGTCGAGACGAATGGCCAGGGCGATGAGCTCCTCGAGCGTGGTGGTCTCATCGCGGGCCGCGAGCTCGTCCTTAAGTTTGGCCTTTAAGCCCCTCCGAAAAATGCCGGAGAGAGGGTACTCCAAACCCGCTCTCCACGCCCAGGATGCGAAAACTTAAGTAAAGTTGGCAAGATATTGGCAGATTCAGACTTTCGCGATCCATATCTCTCAGACAAGACGTCGTCGAAACGCAATGTCAAAAAAGACATTTGTAAAATATTTAAACCGTTTCTTTCGCTGAAAAGACGCAATTGATCTCTATGAGCAGGAGAGGCTGGGCGAGTGCGCAAGGGACCGTCTGCAAATTACTAGACGAGGAGGGAAAAAAAACAATAACGCCACAATTTGTGATTATGAATTCAAGGAACACATCAAAGACATTAACATAATCATATTGGAACAGTGCTTTTGGATAAAAAAAGCATTTGTTTAATTTTGGACAAGTTTTGTTCTTAAAGATCCTTAATATTCATCTATAGCTCCAATATTGTTTAATATAAGGAGTCCAAAATCACTGGGCACATTAATGACATTTTCATGATTACACTACAACACTCGTTTTTTAAATACATTTTTTTGATACATTTTGGGGATTTATTTTAAATGCTTATTAATCATTTATACCCTCAAAATGAATCACTGGCTCCCCTTTTTGAGTTGGGGTAAACACTCCTAAATAACTACAACCATCAATGAAGTACTCCCAATTATGCTACAACTGCTGGTTTTCTAATAAATTCCTTTGCCTAAGTTTAAGGATTTTTTAAATGCATATTGACCATAATTTACCAATATATTGATCAATAGCTCTGCTGTTGGCTGAGTTAGAGACTCCAAAATCACCACACATAACAGTGACATCCCTCCCCTTATGCTACATTCTCTGGTTTTCAAATAAATCCCTCTGTCAAATTTTAATGATTTTGTTTATGATTATTGATCAATAACTATCCATATATTGTTCAATAGCTCTGCTGTTGGTTGATTTAGAGACTCCAAAATCACCACACACATCAGTGGAGACATCCCTCCCCTTATGCTACATTCTCTGGGTTTCAGATTAATCCCTTTGCCTAATTTTAAGGATTTTTTTATGTTTATTGATCAATATTTATCAATATATTGATCAATAGCTCTGAGTTTGGTTGGGTTAGGGACTCCAAAATCACCACACACATCAATGACACCCCTCCCCTTATGCTACATTCTCTGGCTTTCAAAAAAAATCCCTCTGCCTAATTTTAAGAATTAGTTTATGATTATTGATTAATATTTACCCATATATTGATCAATAGCTCTGCTGTTGATTGGGTTAGGGACTCCAGAATCACCACACACATCAGTGACACCCATCCCCTTATGCTACATTCTCTGGTGTTCTAATAAATCCCTCTGCCTAATTTTAAGGAATTTTTTATGATTATTGATCAATATTTACACATATATTGATCAATAGCTCTTCTGTTGGTTGGGTTGAGGTCTCCAAAATCACCACACACATCAATGACATCCATCCCCTTATGCTACATTCTCTGGTTTTCAAATTAATACCTCTAACCCAACCAACAGCAGAGCTATTGATCAATATATTGGCAAACATTGATCAATAGTCACAAAAAAATAATTAAAATTAATCAAAGGGGTTCATTAGAAAATCAGAGGATGTAGCATGAAGGGAGGAATGTCACTGATGTGTGCGGTGATTTTGGAGTCTCTAACCCAACAAACAGCCGAGCTATTGATCAATATATGGGCAATTATTTATCAATAATCATAAAAAAAAATCATTAAAATTAGACAGAGGGATTTGTTTGAAAACCAGAGAATGTAGCATAAGGGAGGGGTTTCATTGTTGTGTGTCGTGATTTTGGAGTCCCTAACCCAACCAACAGCAGAGCTATTGATCAATATATGTGTAAATATTGATCAATATTCATAAAAAAAATCCTTGAAATTAGGCAAAGGGATTAATATGAAAACCAGAGAATGTAGCATAAGGGGAGAGATATCACTGATGAGTGTGGTGATTTTGGAGTCCCTAACCCAACCAACAGCAGAGCTATTGATCATTATATGTGTAAATATTGATCAATAATCATAAAAAAATCCTTAAAATTAGGCAGAGGGATTAATCCGAAAACCAGAGAATGTAGCATAAGGGGAGGGATGTCACTGATGTGTGTGGTGATTTTGGAGTTTCTAACTCAACCAACAGCAGAACTATTGATCAATATATGGGTAATTATTGATCAATAATCATAAAAAAAAAACATTTAAATTTGGCAGAGGGATTTATTTGAAAACCAGAGAATGTAGCATAAGGGGAGGGGTGTCATTAATGTGTGTGGTGATTTTGGAGTCCCTATCCCAACCAAACTCAGAGCTATTGATCAATATATTTGTAAATATTGATCAATAATCATAAAGAAAATCCTTAAAATTTGGCAAAGGGATTTATTTGAAAACCAGAGAAGGTAGCATAAGGGGGGGGGGGGGGGTGTCACTGATGTGTGTGGTGGTTTTGGAGTCCCTAATCCAACCAACAGCAGAGCTATTGATCAATATATGTGTAAATGTTGATCAATATTCATAAAAAAATCCTTAAAATTTGGAAAAGAGATTTATTTGAAAACCAGAGAATGTAGCATAAAGGGAGGGATGTCACTGATGTGTGTGGTGATTTTGGAGTCCCTAACCCAACCAACAGCAGAGCTATTGAGCAATATATTTGGTAAATTATGGTCAATAAGCATTTAAAAACAATCTTTAAAATTAGGCAAAGGAATTTATTAGAAAACCAGCAGTTGTATCATAATTGGGAGTACTTCATTGATGGTTGTAGTGATTTAGGAGTGTTTACCCCAACTCAAAAAGGGAGCCAGTGATTCATTTTGAGGGTATAAATGATTAACAAGCATTTAAAATAAATCCCCAAAATTTATCAAAATAATTTATTTAAAAAACGAGTGTTGTAATGTGATCATGAAAATGTCATTAATGTGCCCAGTGATTCTGGACTCCTTACATTAAACAATATTGGAGGTATAGATGAATATATACTTTATTAATGATTTTTAAGAACAAAACCTGTCCAAAATTAAACAAACGCTTTTTTTATCCAAAGCAATGTTCCTATATGATTATGTTAATGTTTTTGATGTATTCGTTGAATTCATAATCACAAATTGTGGCGTTATTGTTTTTTTTTCCCTCCTCATCTAGTAATTTGCAGACGGTCCCTTGCGCACTCGCCCAGCCTCTCCTGCTCATAGAGATCAATTGCGTCTTTTCAGCGAAACAAACGGTTTAAATATTTTACAAATTTCTTTTTTTGACATTGTAGCTGGTAGTCCGTGTTATGAAGAAGGCATAAAGGCAACTTTGGTGTTTCGACGACGTTTTGTCTGAGAGGTATTGATCGCAAAAGTCCGAATCTGCCAATATCTTGCCAACTTTACCTTAGTCCAGTGTGTGGAGTTCTGGATGTCATTGTTTGCAGACATCAGAGACAATGGATTCTTTGGCGGGGGGTTTCTGGACAAGGCCATTCTTCAATTTTGCTGCATGGGACTCATCCAGGTGCATGCGTGCGTGCGTGTGTGCGCGCGCGCGCGCGTGAGTGAGTGAGTGAGTGAGTGAGTGAGTGAGTGAGTGAGTGCGTGCGTGGAAGGAAGAGAGGAAGCGGAGCTCAGGGGAAGAGAGGGAGAGGAGCTCAGGGGAAGAGAGGGAGAGGAGGTGAGAAAAGACAGGAAGGATGGAGAGAGCATGGGAGAGGAAAGACTGAGACATAATTGATTGTTTTACTGTGTATTTACAGCGAATTCTGTTTTGTATATACTTTTTAACAGGTTGAGTTGGATGATACTGCACAGGTCTGGAATTCACGCACAATCAGACCATCAAAAAACATTGGTGTCTCCAGTGGTCGACCCAATGTGATGTATGCATTGCCTCAACTCTATGGGACCATGAGACTTCCTTTCCCCTGTTGAAGGTGAACATCTTCAGCTGTGCAAAGAAAAAAGTGTCTTTCGTCGGGCAATACCATGCGACCCGGATGTGTATGAACTACGCAACATCTTAATGGCAGAGTCACATCTAACTCTACCAAGAGATCCCTATCAGTCTGTGGACTTGTATAGGCACCTAAGCGAGGCAATCACGGCATCTCTTTAAGTCAAGGATATTTCATTTTGCCCTGTTGGGTAACAGTTCATCAGCAATTGGTGACAGTTGGTTGTTCAGATCAAATGTTTTTGTAAAAAAGTCACAAAATGTTTTCCTATTCTCAGATGGGGGATAATCATTAGTTGGAGCCCGAATCATGTGATGTATTTGAGAGTAAACACACTTTGTAGCCAAGCACTGTAACATCAAAGTAGAGCAGGACATTTATTTCTTATTCTTTATTAAATGAAATGAACATTTGGAGTCTGCAATAATGAATAAATGTAAATGTTGTCTTATCTGTCAATAAAAAAAGAATTGACATCAATATGTACACTAGAGTACTTATATGTCACTTTGTGGCAAAATGAACTCACATTCAACAGAAGTTCCAGCAGTAAATTAAAGCATTATAATGAAAATAATACAATGATTCTGAAGGCCATCTCACAAAGATAAAAATTAGCTTAGACATTTTATAAACAGGAACGTTCCTTCATTGGTATCTCAACATTGAGTTTCAGAATGTTAATGAATGAGCCAACCAACTGTAATGACCAACTGTAATGACTTATAACGATAATAATTAACAAATTGCCAGTGATGGACAACTAGGAAATTACCCTAATATGCTTTTTTGGAACAAGTGAAAATTAATACTGTCATTTTTGAAGTATAATTCAAACTATAAAATCAACATAAAGTGTACACTTAATGTATCAACAAAATCAACATAATGTTCTATTTCGCCTAGGGAAAAATACTATTACAGGCTGATATGAATTAAAGACTGTGTACCACTATGTTCAGTGCATCAAATGCTTAAATGGCAACAAAAACAGACACATAAAAATCAATAAAATAGAATCAACCATACAATAAAGCCTGTTGTTGTTTGACCTGATGAAGCTTGCTCTCAAGTTCAAATAATGATGATGATGATGAGACAAAAAGACAGATGCGAGGCATGGAGATGTGAGAAAAGAGACAAGAAGGATGGCGGGGGGAGGCGAGAAAAACACTGAGGGAGGAGAGAGGCAGCAAAAGTGAAGAGAGCAGCGGAGAGGACAGAAAAACATGAAAGGAGCAGAGACAGAATGCAAGGAAAGAGCATAAAGGGAAGAGAGATGGAGATGGCTACTATTTGGCCTGATCAAATCAAGCTTGCTGTCAAGTTTAAATTATGTCCATCTCCAGGTAATTGCTGGACAGAATGTTATCAAACTCTGTACGAAACTCTGGGTAGGAACTATATGTACATGGCAGATTGAGTGTAGCGAAACAGGTATGCGCAACAGGCTCTCTGTTGAGTTCAGTTTCAGCATTAAAGCTAACCATAATTTTCTCAACACATATAACTGAAGAACCTGCGCAGAAGCGCAGGAACTTCTCTGCTTTTGATTGATCAGCATTTTTGACGTAACGTTGGAGATGGTTTAGAGTTGGTTGTTCTCTTTAAGAGAGCACCATCCTTGTTGCTTCAAGCATCTGCATCACTCTTTTGCCTGTGGGCTTCTTTAGCTCATACAGATACGACACACTTTTCTTATCTGGTAGTTTCAACTTAACAAGTGACATTGGACTAGAAAAACAATCAATTACAAACTTTGGCTCTTGGAGAATTGCCTTATGTGCCATTATTTCAATGGCAGACCTCATGCCGTTCTCTAGTTCTCTTTCGTGTGAAAAGGTCAAGCAAATCCTCTTGATCCCCTTCTTCTTTTCTTCCCAGAAGAGCATTCTCAACATCTGACCTCTCGATGGGCGGTAAGAAATTTAGAAATGATGACGTCAAGATGTCTGTATCAACAGACTCAATTCCGGTGATGCACGCTAAAATGAACGCAGTCGACAGCATTGCTGGCATGACACCATGGTCCAAGAACCCTTTCACCGAAATACGTCCCACAGCTTGCCATTCAGTCTCAGAAAAATCTGGCCTAAGCCTCGGAACTCTCTCCGTTTCCCCTTCACACTGTTCCAGAAATTGTTGCCAGAAGGCTGTGTACACCTCTCTGGACACGCCGGCATAATCAACAGCCTTGTCATTGATGGAAGTCCACCTTTAAACTCATATTCATAATTCCACTGTCCATAAATACAGCCACATACAGATCACCAACAACCATTACCCTGCATATTGAAGCACATCTTGTCTCTAGAACTCCTGGGTTGCTGGCTCTTGTTGTTGACGACAACTGGCTTCTTGAATCAGAGGGCAAATTCAGTCCACTGTCCAGCTAGAAGAACACACAGGTAAAAATAGGAAGGTCAATGAATAAAGCAGAGGCCAAAGTATCCTAGCTTTTGACATGTTTGCACCAAGATTAAAATAATTTGGGGTCCTGTGTATCTTATGTAGCAAAGACACAACTCAAATATATTTTTGTTTTCAAACTACAGCCCTCCTCAAACTGCCTTCTTTTGAAAACCCTGAAAACATCAGAGTTGCGTGAAGTGGTGTGTTTTACCTGGGCTGTTTGCACTGTCTCATCATATATGGATTGCTGCTCATCCTGTGTAAGCAAGCCTTCACCTGAGAGCAGTAGGAGCTGCATAGGTGCTCCACTCATCTCAGCGCTCTGAGGAATACAATCAGCGACACATTAATCATAAAATATAAGAAAATCATTGCAGACTATTATTTATAAAAATCTTTCTAAATTAGTTTTATCCATCAGCATAACTCTGAGTCAAAATTAAGAACATTCCAGAGTTTTAATCATTATCATAATATTGGCTGCCACGATTAATTAAGCTGATCCACGGTGACGTTAACATTAAAAAAGTCAAGCACTTTCTTTTTAAATTACAAATCAAATCAAGTACTACCACCAGGGGCAATGTTTCCCACATGTTTCCATGACAAAAGCCTCTTATTTTCTCATCCGAATATATTATTTACCAGTGTGCATTGAGTTACTCACCTGATTCTTAAGTGCTAGCTGTCAATTGAGAGCCATTTTGAAAAATCCAATTGACAAAAAAATTGAATAAATTCAGTTTGAAATGACCGAAACTGACATTTTGCTAATTGATTAAAATTTGCTTTTAATTTGCTTTTAATCAAAATTTGATTAAAATATTGTGCTTGGTTCTAAGTAGGCTTTAATTTTTTTTCATTGGGTTACACTCAGCAAGTAAGTTGGCTGTGTTGCCCTATGTGCTAATTTTTGCCATTCATTATTATTTACTTATTTTATTTTAATATTATTATTTGTAAGTATCAAGGCTTGAAACCTTGATTATGTACTGTTTGTCTAAAAAAAAGGGCAAAAAATAGACATGTTTGACCAACCATAATGAATCATCATGATGATATACTGACCAAAATAATCGTGATTATTAATTTTGGAAATAATAATGCAGCCCTACAGTACAGTATGATAAAAACAGTGTTACAATCCCAGGAATTAGCTGAAAAGGATTTTCACTTTCACTTAAGAAAACCATTGGTATTTGTTTTTAATACAAGTTGTACATGACACACCACTAAAATGAAAATTCAAGAATGTTTGCACAGAAATTCTAGATAAAACATTACCTGTGTAACATCTGTATTCTCCTCAACATCCAAGTTTATAGTCACCAGGTCATCGTCTGAATTCCATACATGTGTATCTGCCTCATCAAACAAGGGGTCAAGTAAACTAACCTCAGTAGTGTATTTTATGTCTGTTGGGATTGATTCAAAGGGATGTGATGGACCTGGACTTTATGCTGTCTTGGATGTTGCCCTTCTCTTTTTTTTAGCATCTGAAAAAAACAAAAAAACCAAAGACGAAACCTTTAAATGTTTCGTGATGTAATGTCAGAACACATGCTCCACATTTAATATTAAATGCTATTTAAAATTACACATCAAAACACAACTCTATTAAGGGGTTGAAGATATATGTAGATAGAAAATTATAATACATTTATTGACTGGAGAGTAATCTTTGAGCAAAATTATTTACATTATTTACAAACGAAAAAACAGACGAAACCTTTAAATGTTGTCAGCTGTAACGTCAGAACACATGCTCCACATTTAATATTAAATGCGATATAAAATTACACATCAAAACACAACTCTATTAAGGGGTTGAAGATATATGTAGATAGAAAATTATAATACATTTATTGACTGGAGAGTAATCTTTGAGCAAAATTATTTACATCTGGCCTTGTTCCATAAACACATGTGGTTCCGACACTGTCAGATGAATGTGAATAATCCTGCAGATGTGCAATGGGATCATCTGAGAGAGATCCATCTTCAAGCAGGTCATTTTCTTCATCTTCCATCATTTTAGTTTCTTCAGATGAAGAGTGATCTGTTGAAGCTCCCCCTTTTGTGCAAAGGTAAAATCTGAGTAGCTTCAGTTTAGTTTGTTCATACATTTTGCCATTTGTGCTATCCAAGGGAATAGTATTCATTTTAAAATCACAGATGTCAAATGTGAAGTCTTCAGATGGCCCTTTTGTTGAATGTCCATCAGGAAAAAATAGTTCCTTTCCTAATTCCATGATCTGAGAAACAGTTGTTGTTTTTGTCAAAGCAGCGTGTCTTGTGCCTCCACCATTGTTGGTTCGTACTTGAGAGTATCTATTACCGCCAAAATGAAGCCATCCAATTTCAACCTTCCTAGAAGTCTTCTCTCCTGACCTTTTTTGTTCTCTGGCCATGGCACTTTGGAGATTATCTAGGGGACCAGTCACTGCTCTTTTTGTTTTTGACTTCATTTTGCGTGCCCCTATTTTATCTCTTAATCTATGAAGAAGAGTATCTTTATTAGTGTTGTGGTACTGTGTTTGTTCACAGAAAGACAGAGCAGCTATTCTGTCACCATATGACGTTAAGTATTTTGCCATTTGCTCATCAGTCATGATGCGCAATACTGCCTTGTCAACCTGCAAAAATGAGAGCAAGAGAGAGAGAGGGAGAGACAAAGAGAGAGTGAGAGACAAAGAGAGAGAGCGAGAGAGAGAGAGAAAGAGAGAGAGAGAGAGAGAGAGAGAGAGAAAATAATGTCAATAGTGTTTCAGTGGTACTGGACATAACTGGTCTACATTAGATAGATTCCTCTTTAAGAGTTTTAAAAGACACCTGAATAATACAATCTTGACTGGTGACCTGATGCATATCCACTGTCATTTTTTGAATAATTTCATTATTCACAAGTGTGCTGTTAATGTATCATTTATCTGGCAGATGAGGATTCCATGGTTCACCATCAACACATCATCGTCAAAATACACTCTGCGTCCAGTTCGTCTCAACCTGAACAAAGCCGAAGGCTGACCTCCACGGGTATGCTGGCTGATCTGTATAACTAAAACTCAACCAATAACCAAACATTTTGGGGCAGGTATACAGTAACCAATTAATTAACATAAGCAACACCCACTTACTTATATTAAATGTAATAAATTTAGAATACATGAATCCTTACAATTATTTATTTAAAATAAAAATTGAATTTGATTGTTCTAATTAGTTTGTAACTGGACATCATGCAATGCTGACTAGAAAAAGCCCAGCTCTTTAAGCCACCCGTAAACTACAACAAATGTGTAGGCTACATTAATTTCTCTAGCGTTTTACGTCACTGGAACGGAACGGTAATCAGCTGATCACGATGATAGTTTACTGAGACGAATATTTGACCAACTTCTCGTCACCAAACAAGTTACGGGTATGAACAACCATGAAGTTACCATGGCAATCGTTTTTGTTCTTTATTCAAGTTTCGTCACATCACGTCATCACTGTTATTAGGCTGTTGCGGAGAGAGAGAGTGGTTGATCACGCGAGAGAGAAGGAGAATGTGAAAAGAAGACGACGCATGCGCATGAGGAGTTCTGTGTCTGAAATAAAACCGCGTTGACGTATAAAAACATCTGTGTAAGTGCTGTGCAGCTCTCTGTTGTATTTACTAAAATAAAAGTGACGGTTGAGACCGCCGCTGCCTCCCCGTTGCCGTCTGTACCGTTCGAGCCGTCCTGCGAGGGCTATTTACCCGGCCGGGCAACTCCGGCCCTGGAAATGAGGTTTCCCCCGTATCTGGTATCTACTACCACCAGATGAACGGGAACGGATAACAAGGCTATCAAGTGCGCCTGTCCAATATTAAAATGACTATTAGTATTAAAATACTAATATTAGCTTACGATAGCATGGCATTAGCTTAAAGGACGTTAAAGTCACCGAATGAAATTTATCCTCACCTTGTATTTCTTCATTCTTCTAATGTCCTCCTTTGGGACCTCTCGAGACACGAGGCACCAAGAACCGCTCCAAATCGTCCTCCATTGTTGTCAGGGCCGTTGTCGGTTGTATTGTAATTTTACTTCCGGTTCGCTGGCCTCGGAAAATAAGTATTGCGGGATATACTTATTGCGATATCTCGCAATATTTATTGCGGGATTCCGCAAAAGTATTGCGAGATCTCGCAATATTTTTTTTTCCTCCATGTCCCTTTAGGGGCTCCGTAAAATGTCTCCGTTTTGCCCTATTTGCTAAATGTGGATGGGCTTTTTTCTGATCAAAAATCAAATGTTTCAAACCCTCTGGCCAAAGTGGAGATTTGCCCAACTCCGGTTTCGTGGTTTCTTGTGACCAGCTTTAACGGAGGTTTGCGTCATCACGCTGTTCTTTTTCCCGCCGAAGACACGGATACCGATTTCGTCACAGGCAGAAGTTCTTTCTGATTGAACAGAATTTGCGACATTACCTGCCGCCTAGCGACTTGGCATGCTTGTGCACAAATTTGAAACTGCACTATGCGGTTTCATATAGACGAGACTTTTTAAAATAAACAACGACGAGAGTGAGTCTATGCGGATTTAAATAGGCTGGTTATATGTAGACAAGGCAGTTGTGATTCTGTCCGATCACTTTTATTGAAAGAAAGCGATTCTCAAACTCGTCCGTCCCTAGCTGCTGTCGATTGTCGGTTGACATTCGGTGGAGACCGTCTGCAACTGACACATTTCAGCGCGAAAAAAATGTTCATTAAAAATCAATAAAATAACTTCACTATTCTTTTTGCTGTAGCAGATCATACTTGTAGTGCCCTGGCTACTACAGGCGAGGTTAATGTAAAAAAAAAAAAAAAGAAGAAAAAAAACACTTTATAAGGACAATTTACAACTGAAAAGATTCACTAAAGATCAATGACATTACCTTTTCTTTTTATTTTTGCTGTAGTAGGTCAACATTTTAATGTCCTAACTACTACAGGTGAGGTTATTGTGAAAAAAGACTTCATATGGACATACTATGCATTTAATAACTGAAAATATTCACTAGAAATCAAAGTACTGACTTTTTATTTTATGAGAATATTTATTGGTAATACATTAGAATGAATTATAGGGTATTATTTACAGAATGAATCCATCCATCCGTTCATCCCTCTTCTATCTCTGTGTTCTGGGGTCGAGTCACGGGGGCAGCAGCTTGAGCAAGTAAGCCCAGACTTTCCTCTCCCCGGCCACTTCGTCTAGCTCCTCTGGAAGAATCCCCAGACGCTCCCAGGCCAGCTGAGAGACATAGTCCCTCCAGCGTGTCTTGGGTAGTCCCCGAGGCCTCCTTCCTGTGGGACATGCCCGAAACACCTCACCGGGGAGGCGTCCCGGAGGCATCCTAACCAGATGCCTCAACCACCTCAACTGGCTCCTCTCAACGCGGAGGAGCAGCAGCTCGACGCTAAGCCCTTCCCGGATGACCGAGCTTCTCACCCTATCTCTAAGGGAGAGCCCAGACACCCTGCAGAGGAAGCTCATTTCGGCCACTGTTTTTGGAACTTGTTCTTTCGGTCACGACCCACAGCTCGTGACCATAGGTGAGGGCAGGAACGTAGATCGACTGGTAAATAGAGAGCTTCAAGGACTCATACTCCTCAGCCTCCACGGTAAGGTCTATTCAAGGGTGCTGGAGAGGAGGGTCCATCTGGAAGCCGAATCTCGGATTCAGGAGGAGCAGTGTGGTTTTCGTCCTGGTCGTGGCACAGTGGAGCAGTTCTACAACCTCGGCAGGGTCCTCGAGGGTGCATGGGAGTTCGCCCAACCAGTCTACATGTGCTTTGTAGACTTGGAGAAGGCAATCAACCGTGTCCCTTGGGGATCTCTGTGGGGGGTGCTTCGGAAGTTTGGGGTACTGGACACCCTGATATGGGCTGTTTGGTCCCTGTACAACCGATGTCAGAGCTTGGTCCGCATTTCCGGTAGTAAGTCGTGTTTGTTTCCAGTGAGTGTTGGACAAGGCTGCCCTTTGTTACCGATTCTGTTCATTACCTTTATGGACAGAATTTCTAGGCGCAGCCAAAGCGTTGAGGGAGTCCGGTTTGGGAGCCTCAGCATTGCATCTTTGGTTTTTGCGGATGATGTGGCGCTGTTGTCTTCTTCAGGCTGTGACCTCTCACTGGAGCGGTTCGCAGCAGGCTGGGATGAAGATCAGCACTTCTAGATCTAAGACCATGGTGCTCTGTCGGAAAAGGGTGGAATGCACTCTCCAGCTCGTGAATGAGGTCCTGCCCCAAATATCAAGTACAGAATGAATCACTCCAGCCAAAAGAATGAAAACAAGTAATTTTATTGATTTTTAGTGAATATTTTCAGTTATTAAAGGCATAGGTATGCCCATATGAAGTGTTTTTTCACCTGCAGTAGTTAGAGCATTAACGTTTTCACCTACTACAGCAAAAAGAAAGAGAACAACTAATTTCATTCATTTTTTTGTGAATATTTTCAGTTTTAAAATGCATAGTATGTCCATACAAAGTGTTTTTTTTTCACAATGACCTCATCTGTGGTAGAACATTAACAGTATGACCTACTAAAGCAAAAAGAAAGATAAAAAGTATTTTCATTGATTTTTAGTGAATATTGTCATTTATTAAATGCATAGTATGTTCATATGAAGTGTTTTTTTTTCACAAATACGTGACCTGTAGTAGTTAGAGCATTACAAGTTTGATCTATTACAGCAAAAAGGAAGATTAAAAAGTCTTTTAATTGCTTTTCAGTGAATATTTTCAGTTATTTGCATGGTATGTCTATATAAAGTGTATTAAGTGTTTTTTCTCAATAACCTCCCATGTAGTAGTCATGACATTACAAGTACAGTGGGCCCCCGTGTTACGAACTTAATCCATTCAGCGGCTATGCTCGTAACTCGAATTGCTCATATGACGGGCAATCCAAACCTATTTTATTTAGTGAATGCGTGCAAAAACCTTAGGTAAAAACATCACGACTTTATACACATATTAAAAATTAGTAACATAATCTACTGTACAGTTTTATAACATAAATATTCAAAGGAAAAATGACATTTACCTTTGGGGCGACGTGACTTGAGCTGGGTGGAGGCGGAGGGGAGCAGAGACGAACCCGCAGAATTTATTTATTTATTTTCTTAAACGAGAACTTTTCTCAAACCAGAACATATCACCGGCGACTTCCTTCTCTTTAATCCACTATAGAAGAAGCCTCTCCATTTTGTTCGTTTGTAAGACGAAAAGTTCGTAAAAGAGGGAGTTCGTAAACCGGGGGCCCACTGTATGATGTACTACAGCAAAAAGAATGGTATAAAGTAATTGTATTGTTTTTTAGTGAATATTTTAAATGACTAAATTCATATTGAAACCTGTAATTTGCTGACGGTCCCTAACATGTACCACAGTGAATGTTCTTTTCACAATGTAGATTCCTGTTTTCTCATTTAACCTGAAATCTTGAGACTAGTTGACAGTAATCCTATAGTATATAAAAGTGGGATGATTATGCTATAAACTACACACTTTAATTACACGGACATTGCCATGGTCTCCAATTGAAAACGCAGATGAAACCCAATGTCAAGCAAATATTGAACAACAAACCAACTTTACCCCGGTGTTTTAACCCGTTCCAGAAAGAGAGCTAATTTAAACTCTGAGTCTGTTACTACGGTAACCTACTTGGTGAACCTAACCTGCTCGCTGGCAGGTTTTATCAAATAAACGCTCGAGTTTATTTCTGTCTTCTCCCTCCTGTTGAGCAACGCGGGGTGTCCGTTTATCCGAAATCCCGTCGATATTGAAGCGATAATTAATCCGCAGAGTCTTGCGTCAAGAGAGAATTTTCCAACCACGGATCGATATTTTGTTGGTGAAATTTAATTGAACGTTACCGTTTTTCATCTAACTCCATCATTTGTATGACCAACATTCTCCGATCCACACATTTGTAATCTTACACACCGTGGATGTGCTTTGAGTTCTCTGCGCTCCTTTACGTTTTTATGTAAATGGTAGTTTTCTTGATTAGATTGGTGACTTAGAGCTCTTGGGCAAAGCGACTGTCTGCTGTGCGATAAGAGAAGAGTCACTGGCACTCAAACATACGCTCCACAATTTTGTGGTGCTCCCCGGGCACAAACCTTTATGGATAATTAAGGAGGAATTCTACAGGATTGCAAGTGACTGATATAGCAACCATTCTGTTGAAGTTAACGACCACATTTTAATTTATACAGTAATCCCTCGCTGTGTCGCGGTTCATCTTTCACGGGTTCGCTGCTTCACGGATTTTTTTACAGTGTGGATATATATTATTTTATATAGATATTTTACAGCGCATTGTGCTCTGAATTCTGAATGGCTCACGGGCTTTACTGTTGTCTCGAAATAAAATATCGACACTGTACTGTATTGTTTTTTCACTTGTTAATTTATTACAAAAGGCAAGAGGATCCAAAAGCTTGCTTTCTTCTGCTGTGTCTCTCCTCCAACTGCCCTGTGTGAACATGCTCGTAAGCACAATGATTGACAGCTTGGTCTCTGGGAGCCAATCACGTGACTCGTAGGCGTGCCGAGAGCAAACACACACACTATGTAGACACAGACAGCATCGGAGAAATCTGCAGCTTTGGAAATCTGACTTTTATTTTCTTTTACAATAAATTGAAATTTCAAATGTATTGTTGTGATATAAAAGGCTTCATTTTAATTCGATGTCCGGGCATATCCGTTTATAAAAATCTTCTTGTTCATAAAAAGAAAGACCCTAACACTTGCTCACAACAATGTGCGGGTTCAAGACGAAGAGGCATACCTGGGACTGTGAAATACACAAGTGACAATGTTTCCAACTTTGTATTACTATATTAAAATTATTGTTTTAAACAAATTTGAGGCTTTAAAACAGGTTTTGATTTTTGGTTTTATTCTATAATTTAGTCCTGCATTGTAAAATAATAATTAAAAAAAAGCTGGCAATTTAACGGATTCCACTTTGCGCGTGTTATTTTTGGAATTTAACCCCCGCGATAAACGAGGGATTACTGTATTCTATTAATGACATTCTTCTGTGACCTCTGACTTGGATCCGTAAAACGGTTTTATTTTGTAAGGCTCCTATTTTTATAAAACTGTATATATAAAATTTTATATATGCAATATATTATATAATATATAAATAAAATATAATATTTCCTACAGTATTTAATCCCTAATCCTCTGCCTTCTTTCTGTTGTCTGAGTAGAACTGACCTGTTAATCTAAACTGGACACAGCTACGACACGTTGAAATGGCCACTGAATGATATGTGTTGGAGCCAAAAAGCCTTTTGTGTATTCTAATTTGTTTATATTAAGAAAGTTAAACAAATTGTCTGAAGACATGCCAATCTATGGTGGGTGGAACCATGGTTGCCATGGTTACATAAATACGTGCCAGTTGGTGATTGCACTCAGGTGCGACAGGGCAAGACACAAACAGTTTTCGACCGTGCGAACGTGAGTGGTCTTTAAGTTTGGTTTGTAACCCGAATTATTGTTTTATCAAGATATTGAACGAAAAGGAATGTGGACGAAATAAACGGATTGGCATATCCAACGCAACGCAAAGAGACTATTGAAATTATTTGATCGACGCACGCGTCAAAACAAAACTTACCCAGTTGCCCTGCTGTCCAGCCTATAGGCAAAGGCTGTACAATGTCGAAAACTGTAGTCTTAGTTTGAGACGGACTACCAGTTTAAAGTATATTGGAAACAGAGAGGAAACGCAACGTGACGGCTGCTCGGTTTGGACGGCATCCGATCGTTGCATGAAAGGACAAATTAGTGCTGTTTCGCTGAGTTGTTGCGAAACTTGAACGGACCACAAGACTACGCCAGGGGAGACACGGCGTGCGGGCCATTGGCTTGGCTCAGCGGAGGCACCGCGAACGTCAGGACCAGCAAGGCAGCCAGCCAGAACATCCACGGTGAGCGGACGGCCGCGCTGCCCAGCCACCTCGCATCGCATCGCATCACACGACCAGGACAACGGCCCGGTGCTTGAACTTTGCATTGGGGCACTTTTCCAAACTTGGACAGGTACACTGTGCACATAAAGGTATGTAGCGCGCTACCAGCTGGTTAACAATATATGGCCATTTAAAATACTGTGTGCACACATAGGGGACTTTGAGGATAAAAAAAGGTGTCAATACGAGCGCTCTGGTAAAATCCAATGCATTGGTGGTTTTATGGTTTCATCTCCGTTACGTTTTACAAGGTCTTGGTTGTAATGTGATGAATTTCTGTGGGGTTCGACTGAAATAACAAGGTACTGTTTTACATTTCACACTGCTGGTTGGGTTTTGTATTGCAAAAATGGATTCAGGTAAATGTGTTATGGTTCCAAACGAGCCAAACGTGGTTGCACAGCCCTCCATGGCTGAAGCGCATGTTATGCGCTCAAATGGTGATGCAATGCAAATAATGGATGAACCTTCAGAGGGTGAAAAACGGTCTAATGTGACCACCACAGGTCAAAGTGCTCGCAGTGAAATTTCACAGGTTAAATCTCAAGTTGGGTCACAGGTTGGCTCCAAACGCAAGGTGAAACTAACACCAAGGGCCTTAATGGAGAAAATTGATTCATTGCAAAAGGAGAGAAATTCTAAATTTAAAAAGGGCATCCAACATGCAGAAAACAATTGGAGAATTAATGGAAAATGGAGGATGCAAACAGGAGGTGCAAAGTGCACTTGTGAAATATCTGGACCTATGCAAAGATGCCAGAGAGGCACAGTGTGCTCTTCTACCACTAATACCTCAAGAAGAACAATACAAACATGACATTTGGTTCAAGGCTAAAATGATCAATAACGATCAATTTATTGAGGAGGTCAATGATTGGACAAAAAGGACCCAAGCTGTGCAAAGTGGCGATGATGTGGAAAATGAAATCAATCCCAACGACAGCATCTCTAATGTTGAAACCACAAAATCCACTAAAGGTCACACCTGGAGTGAAGCGAGTAGGTCCAGCACCTCTTCGTTGCGAGCTCGCAAGCAGGTAGAGGCAGACAGAGCTGCTCTTGTAATTCGTGCAGCAGCATTAAAGGAGAAGCATGCGCTTGAGGAGATGGAGGAAATGCTGCGAAAGAAAAAGGAAACATTGGAGCTGGAGGCAGAACTGGCTGCTGCCAATGCCAAAATATCAGTGCTACAATCTCCCACTCACCAAACCCTCTCACAAGCACCATCTGATGGAATGGACTCCTACTTTAGGAAAGGTGCAAGACCAAAAGAACCTTCGGTGGCACAACACACCCTAGCCAGAAAACATGAACCAGTCACACAACCTATCCAACCGCAGCCACCCCGACAACAATCTGCACAATCCTATGTACAACAACAACCGCCTCCTATACAACAGCAGCAAGGACTTATTTCACAACCACCACAGCAGCAAACGTATATTCAAACAAAACCACCACCCCGACGTGTACAACCACCACCCTTTTCACAATCACACATGCCTATGAATGCAGCATGGGACATTGGCCATACTACCCACAGGAACCCCCCTGTGGAACAAAATGCTTCTCAATTCAATGACACTTCAACGGTGTGCAACTTGCTCCAAAAACAAAATGAAATCACAGCCATGCTAATGGAACAGCAAACCTCTCATTTACTGCCACCCAGGGAGATACCATGTTTTGATGGGGATCCTCTACAATATAGAACCTTTGTTAGAGCCTTTGTACATTGCGTTGAGAGAAACGCAAGCAACAAAGGGGATTGTCTGTACTATCTGGAGAGGTACACCAAGGGTCAGCCGAACGAGCTTGTACGGAGCTGTCAACACATGGCACCAGACAGAGGGTATGACATGGCAAAATATCTTCTTGACAAACTTTGGAGATGAATATAAAATTACAGCAGCATATATGGAGAAGGTGCACAACTGGCCGCTGCTGAAATCTGAGGATCCAAAATCCCTTCGAGCATATTCACTCTTCCTTCGTCAGTGTTGTAATGCCATGGAAACGGTACAGTATATGAGAGAACTTGACATGCCAGCCAACATGAAAGTCATCATTTCAAAGCTTCCATATAAGCTAAGAGAGATTTGGAGAGTCTCTGCATGCGGCATAATGGAAAGACACTACCGCAGACCCCAGTTCACAGACATCGTCACCTTTATAGAGCGCCAGGTAAAGATAATATCAGATCCAGTCTTTGGTGACATTCAGAATAACACACCGGGCACAGGAAAGCCAATGAACAAATTGAAGTCCCAAGGCAAACCCAGGTTTAAAGGAGACAGCTTTGCAACTACTATCGAAACCCCTCCGCCTGAAGAAGAGCAAGCAAGATTTCCACCTAGTCCCAAGCCAAGTAATACTGCTCACAACACCGCCTCTTGTATATGCTGTTCTAAAGACCACACTCTGGATCAGTGTCCAACAATGGAGAAGAAGTCACACAGAGACAAACTTGCTTTTATAAAACAAAATGGAGTCTGTTTTGGCTGCCTTCGCAAAGGCCATTTAAGCAAATATTGTGCTGACCGTTTGATTTGCAAGGTGTGCAATAAAAAGCATCCCAGTATTCTTCATATTTACTTTGACCAAAAGCAGAGGTCAAGCAACGCAAGTCAGCCAAATAAGCCTTCAGTGAGCAACGCGCAGATCTCCTTGCAAACTTGTGGACAAACAGGGGCCGGTGACAGTAATGGCGTTTTGTCAATCCTACCTGTGCAGGTGAAGTCCAGCAAGGGACATAAAGTAATTAAAACCTATGCATTCCTCGATCCCGGCAGCACAGATACCTTTTGTTCAGAAGCCCTCATGAGGAAGTTGAATTTGAATGGAAGAAAGGCCAAAATCAGCCTTCTAACCATGGGCCCAAAGGCATCTGTATCCAGTTACATGTTGACCGATTTAAAAATCTCAAGCCTCACTGGAGAAGAGTTCTTTGACCTGCCCAAGGTCTACACTCAAAAGAAAATGCCTGTTACAACCAGTAACATCATTAAAGAAGAGGAGCTGGCTAAGTGGCCATATTTAAATGGGGTGGTTCTTCCACGCATTCAAGCTGATGTTGAGCTATTGATTGGTACCAATGCCTCTAAACTACTTGAACCGTGGGAAGTTGTGAACAGTCGTGGTAATCGGCCATATGCCATTAAGACCCTATTGGGGTGGGTTGTTAATGGTCCCCTTTCCGGCTACAGTGAGCAGGCTGAGTGCGTTACTGTCAACAGGACCTCCATAACACATTTGGAGGAATTGCTGCACAATCAGTACAACCATGATTTTAATGAAACGACATCGGAGGACAAAGAGGAAATGTCACAGGATGATAAGAAGTTCATGAAAATCATGACTGATTCTTGTAAACTTCAAGATGGACATTACACCCTGGACCTCCCTTTCAGAAAAAAGGAAGTCTGTCTGCCAAACAATCGGTGTGTTGCTAGGCAACGCATATTTGGATTGAAGAGGAGGTTTGGGAGAGATAAGAAATTCCACAGAGATGCTGATGAAACTAAAGAATGGATTGAGAAAAAAACCCAGGCTCTCAACACAGACTACGGTCATGATTTGGCAAGTGTTCAGGCTTTGCAGCGCAAGCATGAGGGCTTTGAAAGAGACCTAGGTGACAAGGTGAACTCTCTTGGTGAAACCGCACAACGTCTCATACAGTCCCACCCAGAAGCAGTGGATGACATTCTAGAGAAATGTACTGAGCTCAACTCTGCCTGGAGCAGCCTTGTCAGACGTGCTGATCAGCGCAAAGACAAGCTGGGAAATTCACATGACCTGCAGCGCTTTCTATCTGATTTCAGAGACCTCGTGTCCTGGGTTAATGGTATCCGAGGACTGGTGTCCTCTGAGGAGCTAGCCAAAGATGTGACTGGAGCGGAAGCACTTCTAGAAAGACATCAGGAACATCGCACAGAAATAGATGCTCGTCTTGGTACATTCCAGGCTTTTGAGCAATTCGGGCACCAGCTTTTGGTGCAAGGACATTATGCGACTCCCGAGATCAAGCAAAGATTGGAAACTTTAGAAATGGAGCGGGCTGACCTGGAAAAGGCCTGGGTACAGCGCCGCATGATGCTGGACCAATGCTTGGAGTTCCAGCTCTTTAGCAGAGACTGTGAACAAGCTGAGAATTGGATGGCAGCTCGTGAAGCCTTTCTTGCAAGTGACGACAAGGGAGACTCCCTTGATAGTGTTGAGGCACTAGTCAAAAAACATGAAGACTTTGATAAAGCCATTAATGTGCAGGAAGAGAAAATTGCTGCTCTCCAATCCTTTGCCAATCAACTCATAGGAGCGGACCATTATGCCAAATCTGAGATCTGCAGTCGACGCAATGAAGTTCTTGACAGGTGGCGTCGGCTGAAGACCCAGATGATTGAAAAGCGCTCAAAACTTGGTGAATCCCAGACCCTGCAGCAATTCAGCCGAGATGTGGATGAAATAGAAGCTTGGATCAGTGAGAAACTGCAGACTGCTTCTGATGAGTCCTACAAGGACCCTACCAACATTCAGCTATCCAAGCTTCTGAGTAAACATCAGAAGCACCAAGCATTTGAGGCGGAGCTCCATGCCAATGCTGATCGAATCCGTGGCGTCATAGATACTGGTAACACAGTCATCCAGAGAGGTGCCTGTGCTGGCAGTGAAGATGCAGTTAAGGTAAGCCTTGGTGCGCTGGATGAACAGTGGCAATTTCTCGTCAACAAATCTGCTGAAAAGAGCCAAAAACTCAAAGAAGCCAATAAACAACAGAACTTTAACACTGGCATCAAAGACTTTGATTTTTGGCTCTCTGAGGTGGAAGCACTTCTTGCTTCAGAGGACTATGGGAAAGATCTGGCCTCAGTCAACAACCTGTTGAAAAAACATCAGTTGCTGGAGGCTGATATTTCAGCCCATGAAGATCGTCTGAAAGATTTAAATGGACAATCTGATGGCAAGCAACGCCTTTGATACCTCTCAAGTGAAGGACAAGCGTGGTGCTGTTAATGGTCGTTTCAACAAAATAAAGAGCATGGCAGCCAGCCGCCACGCGAAGCTGAATGAGTCTCACCGTCTACATCAGTTCTTCAGGGACTTAGATGATGAGGAGTCTTGGATCAAAGAGAAGAAGTTGCTTGTAAGTTCAGAAGACTATGGGCGTGATTTGACTGGAGTGCAGAATCTGAGGAAGAAACGCTTGAGGCTGAATTGGGAGCCCATGAGCCGGCAATTAAGTCTGTGCTTGATACTGGAAAGAAGCTGTCTGATGACAACACCATTGGCCAGGAGGAGATGCAGCAGAGACTGTCGCAGTTTGTAGAACATTGGAAAGAACTCAAAGACCTTTCTGGAGCAGGGGGACATTGTATTGATCGCGGATGCAACAGCCCCACGTGTATCCTGGCTGCTGGGAAGGGTCTTAGAGATCTATGCTGACAAGAAGGGACTAGTGCGTTCTGCATGAGTTAAAACAAAAACCAGCACACTGGACAGACCAATAACTAAGCTTTGCTTGATTCAAGAAGCAGACTCTTAAGCTTCTAAGAGGTTTGTTTTGTTTTCGTTTACATGACTTGTTGGCTCCATTTATGTTAATATTGGTTTGAATTGTTCACGGTCTCCTGCCGTTCTCAATTAGGGGCCGGTGTGTTGGAGCCAAAAAGCCTTTTGTGTATTCTAATTTGTTTATATTAAGAAAGTTAAACAAATTGTCTGAAGACATGCCAATCTATGGTGGGTGGAACCATGGTTGCCATGGTTACATAAATACGTGCCAGTTGGTGATTGCACTCAGGTGCGACAGGGCAAGACACAAACAGTTTTCGACCGTGCGAACGTGCGAACGTGAGTGGTCTTTAAGTTTGGTTTGTAACCCGAATTATTGTTTTATCAAGATATTGAACGAAAAGGAATGTGGACGAAATAAACGGATTGGCATATCCAACGCAACGCAAAGAGACTATTGAAATTATTTGATCGACGCACGCGTCAAAACAAAACTTACCCAGTTGCCCTGCTGTCCAGCCTATAGGCAAAGGCTGTACAATATGTATGCGACTTTGTTTAATGTTAAATATATCTACAGCCGATGTGAATTACAATCAAGGGCCTCTGGGTATAAACAAATTGTGCCTCACCTGCTTGAATTATGTTTTTACATTTAATTTTCAGTTGCTGCCAAGTGTGCTTTATGCCTGTGAGATTGCACCTAAATGACAATAAAATTTATACCTGAACATCACTGATTTCACCTATAATATTATAAACAGTGTGATTAAATGTTAAATGAATACTGCATTAACTTACGCATTGACTCGGGCAGCAATTTTCTCCCACGCCGATTGTCTCTCCTTAGCCGCTGCAGCAGTGTTGCTTTTTTTCCAAAATACTATCTGTTCATACTCATCATAAGCACACACTAGTACTTCCAGTTCTAGTGGAGTGTAATGAGTTGATCGTATTTTGGTTTCATTTGCCATAGTGACTTGTAGTATCGGTGCTCCACTGATGATGGCTTTTTATTGTCGTCATGCACGCGTTTAACAGGGTGAACAAACTCAGAGTTTATGGAACTAACGCAGCTCAGTTTTTCTGGAACCGAAAACTCAAGAGTTTCCCGTACAGGGGTAAGGCAACTCACAGCTCAGGGTTAAACTCAGAGTTTATTGAACCTGCTTTTGGAAATGGACACTTGGCTGTTCAGAAGAAGTTGCATGTCACAAGATTGATTATATGTGCATTGGTGCAAAAAAAAATTGCAATTAGCTGAAGTGTGTCATCACAATTCCTCGCTCAAAAAGGTGGGAGCAAATAGAAAAAAACAAAGCAATATCAGATGAGGTGAAGACAACTCATTGAAGGGAGAGTGAGGTCTCTTCTTCTCACAAGCCAGAGAGACGTTACTGGCATTGCACAAAACGCTATGGCAAAAAAAAAAAAAAAATCCCGCTCCTCAATGTAATTTACTCATTAAATTGAACAGATTGGAAATATTCAGGCAATGGTATGACAGCCATTTCTACATTGCCAGGTACTTCCATAAATACTAGCGTTAAGAACACCCACTGTGTGTCATGTCACAGTGTCCTCAATGCGCATGCAGGAGAGTTGCCCAAACTGTCCTGTTTAGCCTTCAAACACAGGTCATACAGGTCGCATTTATTTGGAATGCAAACAACCTCACAAAAAAATGCAAGACTGAAGGGATGTGGCTCAAATAATATACTGTAGGTTTAATCACAGATGGGGGAAGGAGGATATGGAACAAAAAACAATACAAAGTCCAACCAAAACATGAACCAACTCACCAGGTGCAACCAGGTAACAGGAGGAATACAACAAAAGTGCTGTCAAAACTCACAACCAACCAACAGTTTGAAATATTTCGATTCGTCCAGAGAGAAAAACTGCATAGGCCAAGCTATTACATTTAAATTATCAGTCATTAAAACAGTCAAACAACAACAAGGCTTCTCAGAAAACACGAAATAACTGGAGCGAGGTGGTAGCTACAAAACGAGATTACGGCAAGCAATGACCCAACAAGAACTGAATGAAAACTGGGGACTTAAATTTCACACTGAACGAAAAAACACGAAACAGCTGTAGAGAGACAAAAGGCAGGGGAAGGTGATTGAATGACATGAGGAGGGCAGGTAAACAGGCAGGTGGACAAGATCAAACTCACGAGACAGACAGGAAAGGCAAAAGCAAGAGAACATAAGGATGAACTTAAGAACATGAAAAAAACCCACACAACCCCAAAAACAACAAAACTCAACCAAACATGACAGCCCTTCACCCTAATTTTCCTCATATCAGCCCTGTTTTGTTACTCTGTGCTCTCTCTTTCCAAGCTCCCATACCCAACTATTTTCCCTCCTTCACGCTTTCTTGAGTCTGTTTTTTTCTGATTTCGACGACTGCTCCTCGTCCGTTAGTCCCTTCACTGATTCTGATGCCACAATATCATTGAGGTAGACCTCACAGCACCAAGAACCTTGTTCATTAACCGCTGGAAGGTGGCTGGTGCATTACGCAGTCCAAAAAGCATGACTGTGTATTGTAAAAAGTGATCAGGCGTGACGAAGGCGCTAATTTCAGAGGTACGTTTGGTTAGAGGCACCTGCCAATAGCCTTTAAGAAGGTCTAATTTTGTGACGTACAGTAATCCCTCGCTCTATCGCGGTTCATCTTTCACGGCTTCGCTGCTTCATGGATTTTTTACAGTGTGGATATTTTTTATAGTGCATTGTGCTCTGAATCCTGATAGGCTCAGGAGCTTTACTGTTGTCTAAAATTAAAATATTGCTGCTGTACTGTATTGGTTTTTCACTTGTCAATTTATGACATAAGGCAAGAGGATCCAAAGGCTTGCTTTCGTCTCTCCCGTGTCTCTTCTGTACGTTACCAACATGCTAGTAAGCACATTGATTGGCAGCTTGGTCGCTGGGAGCCGATCAATTGACTCGATCAATTGACTGGTAGGCGTGCCGAGAGCAAACACACACACTATGACAAATAGGCACAGCTGGGACTGTGAAATACGCGAGTGACAATGTTTCCAACCTTGTATTACTATATTTACTAATTACTTATTACTAATTACTTACTTATTATTTGCTAATTACTAATTTTGGGCTTTAAAACTGGTTTTGATTTTTGGTTTTATTTTTTTTATTTCAGTATTGCATTGTAAAATAATAAAAAAAATAAAGTTGACCACATGGATTTTGCGTGTTATTTTTGGAACGTAACCCCCGCGATAAACAAGGGATTACTTTACTTCGCAGATCCCACACAATGGACACAGTCATTCATCCGGAGCGGCGGGAATGAGTCTGGTTTTGTGATTGCATTAACCTTTCGGTAATCATTACAGAAGTGTGGTGCCTGATCAGGTTTGGGTACAAGCAGCAAAGGTGAACTCCAAGCGCTGCAATTTGGGATTGCCAAATTATGGTCAAGCAGATACTTTGCCTCTTTTTCCATCACAGCGCGTTTCGCTGGATTACTACAATATGCATGCTGTTTAATAGGCTTGTGATTTCCCACATCAATGTCATGTTTGATCACATTAGTTTGCGAGGGAATATCACCAAACAAATCCAAGTATTCACGAATGACAGTACAAACGCTAGAGCGAGCAGAAGCAGACAAGTGTGCTAGGTACGTTTCTAAAGTTGATACAATCTCAGCGTACATCAGTATTCCATCTTTGTACTTATCTGATGCACTACTGTAGACTATAAAAGCACGCCTACTCAAGCACTTTCTTGCATAATTTCAGCAGCCAAAGCAACACAGAATCCTTGAATAATGCTACTTCCCCCGCTTTTATTTTTTATAATAATTATTATTATTATTATTTTAAAAAAGCAGGAACCAATGCAACAATTCTCTTGCATGTTTTAGATCTCCCCATGTTCCAAAAAAAACTGTATACATTTAAGTATTGTGTTAGATTGGTGCATGTAATAGGAAATTTAGGACTAAATCATGTTCTGTAGGGACAAGAATGTTTTGTGCACACACGACTTTTTTTTTCCTTTGCAAAAACATAAAATGACAGTGTAGGATGAGCAAGGACTCATGACTGGTAATAGCCTAAGCGTCCTCCATATACTGTACAGTGTAAATCAACATCGTTGCTTTTAAATATGACATCTGTGTTTGTCAGTATGCCACTACTGAAATAACTGCAACATACTTAAATACCAAAGTAGAGTCTAGTCTTCCTGGGTGCTTTCTTGTACAAGTAATCAGCTTTGCTAAAATAAGCTGATTTAAAAGATATCCTTTAAATGTAACAGATATTTTAAAAGGTACGGTGCTTAAAACTGTTTAAAAAAAAACACACGAAATTTTAATGACTTTTTTTCGCATTAGTAACATATCAAGTCTGATGAATGAACGAACAAACCTATGTTAAATAGCTAATGCGTTTAGAACCCCTGGGAAAAACATTAAAATTTTACTTACATATTAAAAATTGGTACCAAAATAGTATAGTAAGTGCCACATATATATAATTTACATGTATACAATCACAAATCATCACAAATTAAAAATATAGAAAGGATTTATTTACCTTTGAGTGCCGTTTGTTATGCCCATTGTCCCTAATAAGGGAATATAAATCCATATAAATAATCTTCTTACTTCTCTCTTTAACATCATTAGCAATCCTGGGACCCTTTGCTAACCCTTTCTTCTTTGATTTAAGCAGTAAAATGCACTATAAATACAGTTTTGTAACCACTCACAATCAAACAAAGCTGTACAGTTACGCCATTTTGAAGCAAGTGAGGCCGCCCAATAGCAGACCACCATCTCCTTGAGCAGACGCCAACCAATAGCAGAATTGTAGTGACAATTAAATAGAAACGCCTGCAGATGGAGACGAAACAACACAAATACAGCCAAAATAAGTAAGTCAGGGACATTGTGACATGGGGGTTTTAAAAATACTTTGTGTGTGACGCCCCATGTTCTCTCAGGGAGAATAAATTTCACATTTTTAAGCACTAAGGTGCTAAGGTTAAATGCCACGCTGCTTAAAACAAAATTGCATTACAGCTGAAACAACTCAAACAACTGAAACAACAATGTATTCATCGCAAAACGTTGTTTTAGTACATATCCAGGAAATAATTTCATTGTACAGTGAAGTTCACTTAAGTCAAAATGCACTCAGCAGGCCATGAAAATGACCAACCAACGGTCTGACAGACTGACGATTACAATTTACGACATGAAACAAATGGCGGACCGATGATGACAGAAAGGGGGCAGTTAAGGGATCTGAGTTCAGTTCCAGCTGGCTCCGGCCTTCCTGTGTGGGGTTTGCACGTTCTCCACCCCCGCTCACATGGGATCTCGCTGAGTACTCCAGCTTCCTCCCACACTCCAAGAACCTGCAAGGCAGGTGTGTTGGACACTAAATTGTACTTAGGTGTGATTGGGTGCCTGAAGCGCCGTCTGTTCCTGTGTGCCCTGCAATTGGCTGGCAACCAGTTCAGAGTGTCCCCTGCCTACTACAAGAAGTCAGCTGGGATAGGCAAAAGCAAGTCTGTAACCCTTGTGAGGATAAGCGGTTAAAGAAAATGGATCAATGGATTATGTTGTACATATATTAAGTTTACAAAAAGAGGATGGCCAAATGCATGGTTTGTGACCAAACAATGACACCACAAATACAATGTCTCTTATTTAATTACTATAAAACCTACAAAAGACATTAGCTCAACTTTGCTGTTAACACTAGTAGGTAAGTGCACCTAGGTAACAGGGGCATAAGGTTCAATAAAAACATTTTTTTAAATACATTTTTTTGTTTTTGTTTTTCAGTGTTGTGGTTTGGTTCACACAATCATACAAAAACATCAACCACACATGCATAGACACACCCTACAATGCAAAACAAAGTGCACTTCAAAGTTCTTATTGTGGGTCTCAACCATAGAGGCCAGCTGCTGAATGCAAAACAAGTTAAGTGGCTTTTGCTAACAGTCAGTTGTACAGAGAAAAAAGATTGAACACGTGTGCGCCCTTGATGATTGCAGAGAGTCCTTGATGGTGCACCAAGCAGCATGGTCCAGGTCTTCTGCATTATCATTATGGATCAACCATAGTGTGTGTCCTACTTACACAGTGTCCTCTGGGTATGTTCTGTTTCAGAGGGAGAGTGTCCAATGTGTGAATATGACTTAAAAAAAAAACAAAAAACAAAAAAAAAAAAAAACTTGAATTGCAATTCAAACCGTAGCAGGTTAAATAATGATGGGTGTGTGCTGATTCCTTTTAGAATTAGTTTATTTCTGAACACAGCCATGTCCCCTAGTTATGAGAGAAAATGCAAACTACTGTGACCACATTAATTCAGTTAAGTTTGAATTTTGTTCACAAAAAAGTAACAAATATTTTTATCATTGAGTTGTATCAGGCCTTGTGATTTGCAGGCAACCAGTTCAGGGTGTACCCTGACTACTGTCTAGAGCAGTGGTCCCCAAACCTTTTGATCACCACGGACCAGTCAACGCCTTAGATTTATATTGTGGACAGGGGCGAGGGGTGCGGCTGCAAAAGCCACATCATCCTTTTCACTATGTATGTAATTAATATATGTAATATCAACAGCAGCCAGAGGCGGCGCCAAAAGTTTTCAATGTCGCAATCTCGCAGTGGCGAGACCGTGCTAAATATTGTGCTGACAACGCTGCGCTATCGTTAGCTTAGCACTGTAACTACAGTTCAACAGCTGTTAAGTGAAGCAAACGCTGCACATACCAGTTGTCCCAAGTTCTCGCTTCAGCCTTTCTACAAGCTAGGTGAGTGCTCTTGCTTGGCTCTGTTTTGTATTGAAAGCTCAGCTGGCCGTGTTGGATCACTCCCAGTGACCGCAAAGCGGCCGCCATGATTCATTCTTGCCGTTGAATGTTCCCGAAGTTGATTGGCTGTTGCGACGCAAAACGCGGAAAAAGTAAAAATATTTAACTTCACGTGAAAGGCGAAATTTCGCTTCTCGTGACCGCGCGCGGCCATTCGCGTCGCTCGAAGTGCATTCGCGCCCAGTCACGCGAACTCCATTGACTACAATACAAAATGCTCCGCTTTTTCGCCTCGTTTGCGTTCGGTGTGCACTAAATCGTCTAAATCATCTCCAAAACATTATTTCGGGTGCAGCCCACGTGGCCCGGTACCGGGGGTGGGGACCACTGGTCTAGAGCAATGATTCTCAATTATATTTTGCAAGTCATCCCTAGGAAAGATAAAACCATATCGAATTTATGTTTTTATTTTTTTTTGCACTACATGATATTCTGTTCTACATTATGAGCACCATTGTCTCTGTTGTTTATTGCTATTTATTTATTACTCAATTATGTACTGTAGTCTGCTGCTCAGGGAAGTGAACAGAATAAAAATTTCATTCCATGGTACATATGATGATAAATCTCTTGAATCTTAAATTGGGATTTCAGATTTAGCACCAAAATGTTAAAATACAAATAGTTCTGAGAGAACCAGAATTATAGTTCCGGGCCTACTAGATTCTTGATTCTCAATTACAAAGTGAGACTACATTGTGACTTGCACATACATAATTGACTTACTCCCACAGGGCAAGAGCGAGACAAGACAGCAATGTAGACGTAGACAAAATATGAAACTAATGTTGCTACAATAAAATGATTTGAAGTTTCATTGCTTTATTTTTTGACACAGCTGAATATTAATTTGTCAAAATGCCCTAAACTTCATCATCACTATAGCTCCTCCCATTTAAACTCACCAATGTTCTAATCTTCCTTCTTGTCATTCATTCAAACATCCCCAATACTCTTTGATGGGTTAGGGTTAGGGCCATCTTCTGACCTGGCCAATTTGAAGCTTTCTTTACCCAAGTGACGACTGTTGTGAGATCACAGCATGGAAGATTTCCCTTCTCTGTTACTCCCACCTCTGCCTCAGTGTCCTGTTTATTTTTTAGTTCTGCGCTGCACAGTACACTGAATGGGTGCAATATCATTGCATATTTCATATACTGTGTACAGTATTATATTCTGTTACTCTATATTCATTATTTTTCTATCAAACAACATTTCAATTGATGCACATCTATAACTACTAGAATGACAAATAGTCTTTCTGAATCTGATCCCATTACTATAAACTTCTGTGTTAAGGAGCACCTTGGAAATGATCTTGAGAAAACTCAACATATACTGTACTTTTGGCAGTCCTGCATGCTCTGATTGTGAAAGTATGTGGCATGTCGGTAAACCAAACACAAATAGGCTTACCATACCTTCACAGCATAAAGTCACAAAGACGCACATTTATAGTGTTCAAGCAGTTGCAGCGCCCACCAATTACTGTCGGCCCTGTGTTCATTCATCAGAATACACTGGACTCTGTGTGACTAGTGTGCATGCCTGTATGTGTTTATAAAAGCATCTTACAAACTGTGTCTTTGCTTCCAACCCACAAATGAGAGTAAATTTTAGTCTAGCATCTGAAAGGTGAATACTGTTGACTAGACACCAATGTTTTTGTGCCTGTATATTCTTTGTAGAAGTCTTAAAAAAAACGACTTCGATAGAAAGTAATATTTGACAGTATAACAGGTGATATTTTATGATGATGATGATGTTGATTATTATTATTATTTTTAGGGTCTGAGCAGTGACCGCTGTGAGGTCTCAATTGTTTTTCTCCATATTATTATTATTATTATTATTATTATTTTACTTGATAGTAAACACTGTCAAGTAAAATAAATAATTAGAACACAGCAAATATCACAATGAGAGAGACAAGTCATGTGTTACAGACCTCTATAAACTTACATATCATCATAGTGCTGAATGAAACTGAAGGAAAATTACATCCTGAACATTGTCATTTTCAAATACATTCAGTTCCATTGTGTAATTATCCCAACGTGTCAGTACCTCAACAATCCAAGGGCTGCAAGGGCCTTTTATAGCTGCTTGCAGCTCTATTTAGTGCGCAAGCAGCGACCACTGTGAGGTCCCTATTGTTTTTCTCTGGATTATTACTGTGATGTCCCTATTGTTTTTCTCTGGATTATTAGGCCCTGAGCAGTGACTGCTGAGTCACTAATGATTTTCTCTGTATTATTATTATTACCGTATTTCGACCTTACTTATAAATTGACCCCCCCCCCCCCTTTTTTTTTTTTATTACTTCAATGTGGGTGAATTTTACAAAAATGCAATTATAAGTCTACCTCTGACCTTAGTGGTTACAGAGATCAACGGAATTATGGTACTTTTGGAGGCATTTCTACATTTTATATAAAATAATATAATGCTGAGGTTATGGGGGCGGAGGTGGGGCGGGAGTGAGACAAGACTGCAAAGCGTGTAAAGCAGGGGTGTCCAAAGTCGGTCCTCGAGGGCCGTCGTCCTACATGTTTTCCAGGTTTCTTTTCCTGACACACCTGATTCGAATGATCAGCTCATCAGCAAGATCAGCAGAAATCTGATAACGATCCTGATTATTTGAATCAGGTGTGTCAGGAAAAGAAACCTGGAAAAGATGCAGGACAGCGGCCCTCGAGGACCGACTTTGGGCACCCCTGGTGTAGAGTCTACACTGTAGACCAAACGCTTAAACTAATGTTGCAACAACGAAATGATTTGAAGTTTCAATTAATTAACTTTTTGACAGTGTGGGAGGAAGCCAGAGTACCTGGAGAGAACTCAAACGGTTTGGGGGAGAACATGCAAACTTGACACAGGAAGGCCGGAGCTGTGGGGCGGATGTGCTAAAGGCTGAATATATATATATATATATATTTTTTTTTTAAAAAGCCCTTAAAGTCATCATCAATATCTGATACGCCAAATAGCTCTTTCCATTTAACTCACAGACGTACTTATCTTCCTTCTCACCATTTGTTCCAATATCCTCGTTACTGTTCGAAGATTTGTCTTCAGGACAATAGGATAATATATCAAACTTTCTTCATCCAAGTGATGACGGTTGTGAGATTTGAGCGTGAAAGCACGTCTAGCACCTCTACCTCACAGTTCTTATGTTTTGTGTCATGGTTTGTTGGGTTGTGGGTTTATTTTGAGGGGTTCTGTTTCTGTTTACGTTTATAGTTCCGGTTTCTGCCCCTGTCGCGTCTGCCTGCGTTAGTTTTGATTTAGTCCACCTGTCTGTTACCTGCGCCTCGTGTCCTCCAATCTGCTCCCTTTGCCTGTTGTCCCTGCCCAGCTGCCATGTGTTAGTTTGATTAGTTTGTGAATGTATTTAAGCCTAGTGTCTGTTACAGCCCGTGTCGGATCATTGTCTCTGTCACGTCATGTCATATTGTCTCTATCGTATTGTTGTCTCGTAGTCCCGTCTTGCCCCGAGTCCCTCAGCTCCGTGTTTTCCTGCCAGCCTGTCCATAGTGTTTTGCTTTCTGTTTTGCCAGCCTGCCTGCGCCCTTAGTTCGAGTTTTTTGCCGTCCTGTTTTTTCTCGCTTTTGTTCCCGTTCGTTTATAAATAAATGGATTTAATCAACCCCCTGTCCCGACGCTCCCCTGCTTTTGGGTCCTCCTCCTCTGCAACCATGCCGGCCTCCTCAACCGCCGTACTCCCCCGTGACAGAATGTTCCGACCAGCACAGGACCCAGCGGGAAGTCCGCGTCGGCGGACTCGACGCCGCCGCCCCGCCCGCATCCGTTCTCAGCCCGCCGGTCAGCCCCGTTCCCCCAGTGTGAGACCTCTTGTTTTTTCTTCCGTGTTTCTCCCCTCCGAGTCCGCGTCTGTCCCCGCTTCTGATCCGCCCCCCGCGTCTGTTACTTCCGCGTTTCCCTCGTGTTCCTCCGACCTCCCATACGACACGATTCTGTCCCCGCACGTTTTTTGTAGTTCCGATTTTTCTGATTTGCGTAGTTCACCTTCTGTCCGCACACCCGATCACCCTTCCTCTCCTGTTCGCGCACCTTACTGTACGTTGGACTCAGATTTTTCCGATATCGAGGATTGCCCTCCTTTCGTCACGTTTCGTTCCAGTACCGGTCCTGATTTTGTTTACCCGCGTCCCTCTTGCGTCAACACATTTTATCATATTCCGTATTCGAGCCCGTGCACCTCTGATTATGATTTTGATTCAGATTTTGACTATCAGTCCGGCCAGTCCTTTTACAGTTCGTCCGAAGACTCCGATTCAGAGCCCCTATTTGACCGTGACCTTTTCGTGGGCTCCCGGTTGGCATTTCGTGGCCGCCGGTGGAGGGGCCCGCGAAAAGGCCACCGCCCCAGTGACCACCAGAACCCATCTGTTCAGCCTTCCGATCCGTTCCCTCCTGTCTCTGTGTCCCCCTCTTGCCGCGCCCTGCCTACTTCCTCCTGTCCTGTACCACCCTCTTCTTGCACCCTGTCCCAAGCTCCTGTCGCGTCTGTACCACCGGTCTCTGTTCCCCAAACTTCCTGCCGGCGGGCTGAAGCGGCACCCGCCCCTGTCCCAGCGCCAAGGCGGCTACCTGTCCCTGCGCCAAGGCGGCCACCTGTCCCTGCGCCAAGGCGGCTACCTGTCCCTGCGCCAAGGCGGCTACCTGTCCCTGCGCCAAGGCGGCTACCTGTCCCTGCGCCAAGGCGGCTACCCGCCCCTGTCCCAGCGCCAAGGCGGCTACCCGTACCTGTCCCAGCGCCAAGGCGGCTACCCGTACCTGTCCCAGCGCCAAGGCGGCTACCCGTACCTGTCCCAGCGCCAAGGCGGCTACCCGTACCTGTCCCAGCGCCAAGGCGGCTACCCGTACCTGTCCCAGCGCCAAGGCGGCTACCCGTACCTGTCCCTGCGCCAAGGCGGCTACCTGTCCCTGCGCCAAGGCGGCTACCTGTCCCTGCGCCAAGGCGGCTACCCGCCCCTGTCCTTGCGCCAAGGCGGCAGACCGCCCCTGTCCCAGCGCCAAGGCGGCAGACCGCCCCTGTCCCAGCGAGCCGGCGCCCGGCCTCTGCGAACCCTGCGAGCCGGTCCCCGGTCTCTGCGAACCCTGCGAGCCGGTCCCCGGCCTCTGCGAACCCTGCGAGCCGGTCCCCGGCCTCTGTGAACCCTGCGAGCCGGCGCCCGGCCTCTGTGACCCCTGCGAGCCGGCATCCGGCCTCTGTGACCCCTGCGAGCCGGCCCCCGGCCTCTGTGCACCCTGCGAGCCGGACCCCGGCCTCTGTGCACCCTGCGAGCCGGACCCCGGTCTCTGTGCACCCTGCGAGCCAGCGCCCGGTCTCTGTGCATCCTGCGAGCCAGACCCCGGCCTCTGTGCACCCTGCGAGCCGGACCCCGGCCTCTGTGCACCCTGCGAGCCGGACCCCGGTCTCTGTGCACCCTGCGAGCCGGACCCCGGCCTCTGTGCACCCTGCGAGCCGGACCCCGGCCTCTGTGCACCCTGCGAGCCGGACCCCGGCCTCTGTGCACCCTGCGAGCCGGACCCCGGCCTCTGTGCACCCTGCGAGCCGGACCCCAGGCTCTGTGCACCCTGCGAGCCGGACCCCAGGCTCTGTGAACCCTGCCCGTCTGCCTCCCAAGCCAGTCGCCCGTCTGCCTCCCAAGCCAGTCGCCCGTCTGCCTCCCAAGCCAGTCGCCCGTCTGCCTCCCAAGCCAGTCGCCCGTCTGCCTCCCAAGCCAGTCGCCCGTCTGCCTCCCAAGCCAGTCGCCCGTCTGACTCCCAAGCCAGTCGCCCGTCTGACTCCAAAGCCAGTCGCCCGTCTGCCTCGGTCATCCCAAGTCAGTCTCCTGGCATCCCCGCCGTTTCTGATTGGCCCCCAGTGGCTGTCTCTGTCCAGCCTGCCGTTCCCAGTGCTGCCAGCCATGGTGCCGCAGCCTCAGCCTGTTGAGCCACCAGCCACGGCGCCTCAGCCTCCTGAGCCGCCAGCCTCTGCGCCGCTGCCTCAGCCTCCTGAGCCACCAGCCACGGCGCCGCAGCCTCAGCCTGTTGAGCCACCAGCCACGGCGCCTCAGCCTCCTGAGCCGCCAGCCTCTGCGCCGCTGCCACAGCCTCCTGAGCCGCCAGCCTCGGCGCGGCAGCCGCAGTCGCCTGAGCTATCAGCCATGCCACCATTGCCGCAGACGACAGAGATGCCAGACGGTTCCCTGTGGTCGCCCCTGTCCCAGGTCAGTCTTGTGCTCTCACTCGTGTCTGTGGTCTGCACCCAGTGGCTGTTCCCTGACGGCGTCCAGCCGACGCCTCCGCACCTGCCTGACGGCGTCCAGCCGACGCCTCCGCACCGGCCTGACGGCGTCCAGCCGACGCCTCCGCACCGGCCTGACGGCGTCCAGCCGACGCCTCCGCACCGGCCTGACGGCGTCCAGCCGACGCCTCCGCTCGGGCCTGACTGCGTCCAGCCGACGCCTCCGCTCTGGCCTGACTGCGTCCAGCCGACGCCTCCGCTCTGGCCTGACTGCGTCCAGCCGACGCCTCCGCTCTGGCCTGACTGCGTCCAGCCGACGTCTCCGCTCTGGCCTGACTGCGTCCAGCCGACGTCTCCGCTCTGGCCTGACTGCGTCCAGCCGACGCCTCCGCTCTCGCCTGACGGCGTTCAGCCGACGTCTCCGCTCTCGCCTGACGCCGCCCTGCTGACGTCTCCGCTCTCGCCTGACGCCCCGCCTGCCGATCTTCAGGGGCAACCGGGATACAAGCCTACCTGGGGTGGCTTGCTGTTCGCCATCGGGCGCCCAGGTCGCCCGCCTGACTCGGCCCGCCGGGCACATCTGCTCTGGCGTCCTGGCCGCCCGCCTGATTCGCCTCGCCGGGCGCCTCTTGTCTGGCGTCCGGGCCGCCCACCTGACTCGGCCCGCCGGGCACATCTGCTCTGGCGTCCTGGCCGCCCGCCTGATTCGCCTCGCCGGGCGCCTCTTGTCTGGCGTCCGGGCCGCCCACCTGATTCGCCCCGCAGGGCACCTTTCGTCTGGCGACCGGGTCGCCCGCCTGACTCGCTCTGGCGACCGGGTCGTCCTCTGGACTTTCCCCCTCGGGTGCATCCCGTTTGGCACCAGGGGTGCCTTTGGACTGTTTTTGTTTTTCTCCTGTGCCCTCCTCCGGTCCCCCTTCCGCCCACCCTGCCTCGGTTTTGGTTGCTTGTCGGTTTGTTTTGGGACGTCTGGGATCCGTCCCTTGAGAGGGGGGTTCTGTCATGGTTTGTTGGGTTGTGGGTTTATTTTGAGGGGTTCTGTTTCTGTTTACGTTTATAGTTCCGGTTTCTGCCCCTGTCGCGTCTGCCTGCGTTAGTTTTGATTTAGTCCACCTGTCTGTTACCTGCGCCTCGTGTCCTCCAATCTGCTCCCTTTGCCTGTTGTCCCTGCCCAGCTGCCATGTGTTAGTTTGATTAGTTTGTGAATGTATTTAAGCCTAGTGTCTGTTACAGCCCGTGTCGGATCATTGTCTCTGTCACGTCATGTCATATTGTCTCTATCGTATTGTTGTCTCGTAGTCCCGTCTTGCCCCGAGTCCCTCAGCTCCGTGTTTTCCTGCCAGCCTGTCCATAGTGTTTTGCTTTCTGTTTTGCCAGCCTGCCTGCGCCCTTAGTTCGAGTTTTTTGCCGTCCTGTTTTTCTCGCTTTTGTTCCCGTTCGTTTATAAATAAATGGATTTAATCAACCCCCTGTCCCGACGCTCCCCTGCTTTTGGGTCCTCCTCCTCTGCAACCATGCCGGCCTCCTCAACCGCCGTACTCCCCCGTGACAGTTTTGAATCCATTGTGCTCTCCCTTCTTCCCACATTCTTAAAATAAGTATGGTACATCAAGTAATAAATAGAAATACCTGTTTTATATAATATTTGATAATTCTTTATACATTCATTCATTCATTTAATTTGTAATTTTAACATTTGTTGGTAAAATAATCCAAAACAATTTAACATCTTTTCAGTTACTATTTGACTCAGTGGATTTGTCTGGCAGTTACTCTGAGTAATAACGAGCAAAGCTACCTACTGAATGACTGTGTGCCATGAACAAATTTCCCACTTTTTGGCACTCAAATGCTGTTTTCATGTGTGTGTGCGCGTGCGCGTGTGTGTGTGTGTCATGTGTCTATGCATTTGCTGTCTGAGTAAACCCCATCGTGGTCTAGGCCCAAAATGAATAAAGTGCCTTTTTCAGAACTGTGGCTAGGTTGAGGAAACTGACTGGGTGGGGCAGAGGCTAGCCAGTCTAGAACAAACATGAATGTGCCCTCAGTTCCTTCAGACATTGCACGTCCATGACAACTTTCACAGCGGCACGAGAAGAGAGGAGGTAAACCTTATTGTGCATTAAGGAGGGGCACCATGTTGAAGGTGGAGGGAGTTTGAAGTGAGGTTGTGGAAAGTGAAGGGGTGGGTTTAGCCATACAGGCAAGTGCACTCATTGGAACAGTAGTGTTGGTTTATCCTCCTACCAAGCAAAGCATGTCTTTTTTGGAAGGCATACAAGCCACTAATACACCAGCTCCCTCAGTTCCCCCAGACCACAAGGAGCAGAGAAGAGACTCTCGCAATGCTAAACATCCTCACACATTTTGTGACACTCAACCTGCCTTACTCGTATCTGTTGGCACTCAGATGTATAATCTTGACACTGCGAGGACTTGGATGGCTTCTTGAGTAAGTTTGACCCCCTCTTTTCATGTATTGTTTAATTTTTGTTGTGTTATTCCATATTCTCAATTCGTGCTAACAACCAAAAAGACAGAAAGGATATGAAACTGTGCAATACTTCCATGCCTTCATGTGAAATCATGAAGGCAATGTGAAAATTTACCATTGAAAAGTGGATGGATGAGAAACGGAACAGTGCCTAGCCCTATTTTATTTTCTTATTAGATTTAACTCTCAGGTTGATCTTTCAGCTGTCCAGTGCTCCTGTAAAACAAAAAGACCCTCTGGCTCATGCCCCTGAGATGAGGTAAGTATCCTTCGTTTTACTCGCACTTCACTCTAGCCAATTTTGCTTTGAGTACTTAGAATTTAGTTAGTGCAGTGATAAGTGTAATGTAGTTGAGTTTCTACATTACCTGTATTTCACATCCTTTAACTTATTTATTTATGCATTTAAGCAGCTATGACAATTGAGAACAGTCTCTCTCATATACAATGCTGACCTGACTGCAGACAGCCCGAGAAAATACAAACACACTAGAAAAATTTACAAATAAGTACAACAAACTGGGTTTTTGTCTTTTCTGTACCATTGTTTCTGTACCATACCATTATTCCTGCTCTGTAATTGTTTTAAAACTTTGCTTAAACATACCTAAGGTGTATTTTAAATGTTGTATTTTCATTTTGCAGATTTTAACTTGTTCTGGAACACAACCTCCACAATGGAGGGTGTGTGTGTGTGCATATATATATATATATATATATATATATATATATTACCTGAGCAGCAACAATAGACAGGCAGGCAGGCAGTTAGAAAGATAGAAAGATAGATAGAACGATAGCCAGGCAGACAGGTCAGCACTGTTGTTTGGTCGGTACGACAGCACAAATTATAGCCTTCTCTAGGCTAGTCGCAAATAACAAAGGTGACTAAATGTTTTACAAAGATTTTAATGGCGTTCATTCACCTTGTCGTGTTGCATACTTTGTCTGGCTGTAGAAATGTAACTTTAATGTCATATTGCTGTTTTAAGGTTGCCATGATATCATCATTATTTTACAATGTTAAAATTAGCACATCTTTGTGAAACAAAAACAGTACTTTCCAATTCAGGTGGTCATGGCACTGTGAACTACATGGACCAGGAGTGTCTGCAGGCCGGTTCTGGCCCACAAATGGGTTTAAGCCAGACTGAGAGATGATTTTCTAAAGTACAAAAATGAGCTGAATTTTTTAATTTTTTTATCAATGAAAAACTTGAATTTTTTTATGATTAACAGCAACGTTAATATTTTATGATTTATAGTGATGCTTTATAGTGATACTTTGGACAATATTAAAGAAGAAGAATAAAATTGCAGTTGTTGGATTAAATTTACTGTATATAAATATATACCATGATTTTATTTGACCGAGTGTGAGTGGTTGTTCCTCTGTGTGCCCTGCGATTAGCTTGCACAAAAACAGCTGGGATAGGCTCCAGTGCCCCTGTGACAGTCGTAAGGATAAGCAGTTAAGATTATGGATGGCTTATTGTTATTGTGAATTATTGTTACGGGAGTTTCCTATAATGATAACGTTGTGTGGTGACATTTGGAGATCACTACAGCACTATTTGGTACTGTCTTTCGATATTGATATTATTCATTGAAAACAGTAATTTTAATACGTGGGTCAAATAACACGCCAATATGCACTAAAAAAACATCATGATAAACACAACCGGCTATCAATGTAGTATTGGTCAGTCACAGTCAAAGATGGCAGGAGAAAGTGCTGAGTGCTGAAATTCTAAGTACTACATTGCAGTAGGTTCTCCCTCCCTTTTCCTCCCACGGTCTCTCCCCCTCCCACCGAGTACAGAGTTGTATAGTCTGTTGGCTCGTGAGACAAAGAAGTCTTTAATTCTGTTGGTTCTGCACCTAGGGAGAAGCAGCCTGTTACTAAATGTGCTTTCTTGAGCACTGACAGTGTAGAGGGTGACTGGCATTGTCCATAATAGCCAAGAGGTTTCATGGACCTCCTCTCTACCACTGTCACCTGGGGGTCCAGGCTCATACCAACCAGAGCCAGCCTTCCGGATAAATGTATCCAGCCTTGGAGTTCCTCTTTGACATGCTTCCTCCCCAACACACCATAGCATAAAAGAAGACACTAGCGACCACACTCTGGAAGAACATCCACAGGAGTTTCCTGCAGATGTTAAAGGATAGTAGTCCCTTCAAAATATACACTCTACTCTTGCTTCACTTCTACAGGTGGCCTGAGTTGCATGACCAGTCCAGCTTGTTATCCAGCCACAAATTTACAGATTAGATTTATTTATTTATTTTTACACCATTCAAGGACGATTGATTTGTCAGCCACATAAACTGAGTTTTGACGCACAGATGCAGATTTTTATCTCGGCTGTATTCCTCCTTCCAACAATTACCATAACGGGACGAGATAGACGGTGGATGTCAGGTGGCTGTTAGCAGCAAGTGCCACTTGCAGCAAACAGCAGCTCGTGTTAGCTGAGGTTGTTATAGAATTATTTTCAATAAAAGAAGCGAGCAGACTGAACTGACGTCCAAGTCTATCCTTGTTTACACATTGGCATATGTATTATTAAAAGGGAATAGATCCTTTCATAGGTCTCAAAATCCTGTCCTCGAGGGCTGCAATCCTGCATGTTTTGATTCTTCTGTTTTAAAAACACCTAATTCAAATTATTAGCTCAGCAAGCTCTGCAGGAGCTTGAAAATGATCTTTATCTTTTGAATCAGGTATGTTTAAGACAGCAGCACATTCAACGTTACATGGCGAGGTGCTCACAGACTGCTCACAATGAGGGAAATCTGAAACAATCTGAACCATTACAAATATCTAATTTACAGATTTGAACACAAGAAAATATGCAGAATTTACAAAAATGAGATTAATTCTGTTTTGCTATAGTTTTTACATTGGCACCAAACGCTTGGTGCATCCTATAACATAGAAAATACCAGAATTAGACCTTAAAATTAACAATTTGAATTTCTTCTGGCTATTTGGCTATACATGCACAAAAATACTTTTACATGATGTAGTTTTTGAGAAATAGCATGTCCATATATGCGGATATTCACTTTATACTGTGGCAAAACTCTATATTTGGTGCCTGAACACAGCAGTATTTACCCTAATTGCAAAAAACAAAGAGGAAACATTAACTGTATCCCTGTGAGCAATATGGCTGTTGTGCAAAATTTTTAATGCCATCTGGGTTCGGTTTCAACGGCAGATATTATCGTCACAGACACTCTCCCGTGAATGGAATCATTGTTCATCAATAGAAATGTATTCTCACCCTGCCTGAGACTCGCAACCTTTCAGAAGGCAGCTCAGAAAAGACCTTACTTCCAAAATGTATCATTCTTTCAAATCGTCAAGAATGTCATATGACCACTTTAAATAATTTTCTCAGTCTGAATAATCTGTTATGTGTAAACCTTTCATTAATAGCATCAAATCTCAAGGTTCTAGTCCAGTACATCTTGGCTACAAGGTACAGTACATAAGACATCAGAATACAATCACCAAAAGACATATATTTCTTCAGTTTGATGTGTTGAATGGAGTACTTCTGCTTCTATGCAGTCACAGCATTAGAGCAATCAGAGATAACTTCAATCAGAGATAACTTCATCAAATCTTTATCAATTTACTGTTTTATGTAGTCCAATGGGGTCCAACTCTATCATCTACTGTTTCCCCCCTCATGCTCAATTTGGGCTTCATTTGATTTTAGTGGAGATGCTCTTCACTGCACTCCACACCTTTTCTTGGACTGACTAGAATTTGATTCCATTTTTTACCTGGTCAAGGTTTTTACTGGGAGTGACTGACTTCATTTTTGACTCTTGACAGCCATCTTGAATCTAACCTGTAATGTGTTTTACACCCGTTCCACCACGAGATGACAGTACAATGTTCTTGTAAGTCACAGGTGTCAAAGTCAAGGCCCGGGGGCCAGATCCGGCCCCGCCTCACTTTTTGTGGCCCTTGAAATGCTGATTTGACTTCAGGTTTCTGACTAAAATACCAAAATTGCAAGTTGTCTTTAACTTTTAAAAATTTGGGAAGAAAAACAAACATTTTCTTATTCTCCAAATCTCTTTTGAACAGTTTTTGCCGGCTTCTGATATCAAATCTTGGTAAATGTGTGATCAACACACTTAAAATGTATTTGAATTCACAGTCATTCCGGCCTTCTGACAGAAACTATCACTGCATTGCGGCCCAAAATAATAAATTGTTTGACACCACTGTTGTAAGTGGATACCAAGCCCTCGTGGCACAATATCCGAAATAATGTTTTGGACCTGTTCCCTTTTATTTGGCGCCGCTTCTGGCCGCTGTTGATATTACAGAGTGAGAAGGATGATGTGGTTGAGAGCAGTCAGTCGGAGTCAGTCAGAGCTAGTAAAAGTACAGACTTGTGGACTTATATCATTAAAGTACAAAATCTCTAATGGGACAGAAAAATAATAATATTTAAATTAATGCCCATACATTGTTTCCAAAGATGTCCACCTTGTCCCAATCAAGTCCTTGTTGACGGTTTCTTGACTGAATGTGAATATTCGGTTTTTCAGCCCAATGCTTTTTTCAAGCCATGTGAAAATATCATTATCCAGACAGATGTTGCTTGTGAACTCGTTTCAATGCACCCTTTGAAACGTTACTGTAGTTTGAGATCAGTTCTCTGTTGATAAATTCTGTAAGATAAATTGTTGTCCACACCAAGAAGCATCATCTACTCTGCATCATTAGATCACGAATGTGAAGCAATTCGTCTGAGACTCTACTCTCGTTTGAGGCTCATGAGGGAAAAGAAGAACCTTCACGATGCTGGCACTAGCAGGTGAAAGTTAATTGTCAATATTGTAAGTATTAAGATATTCATGCCGTAAGCTTTTAAAGTCACTATCCCCCTGAAAAGCGAACATTGGCAAGCAATGGTGAGGCTCATGACTCTAGATTTACTGGGAATTCGCTGGGCAGTTGCAAGACATTCCAGGCTGCTCCTTCTCCACTCCCATTTTATAAATTACCTTGTGAAAAAGAAGCACATATCAGCTGTAACTATTTTTTCAACACCCGTTGAACGCCAGTGACCTCGAACAAAAGCTGAAAAGAACAAATGAGCCGCTGCCCTCACCGTTTCAAACCAATGTTCGCTCCTCAGTGGGATGGTGGCCTTAATTCCAAATTTGGTTCACGTTTGTTCATGTAGGCATGAATAAAATGTTCAAATGTAACTTCTGTCTTCCTCAGTTCTCCATCCAACACCACTGTGTTCGTGTCTTCTTTCTGGTGTTTTTTTTTTTTTTTTTTGCTTTGTATCACTGTCTCCGGTGTCGCGTCAGTGGTTTTACCCTATGGTAGGTGACATCATGCTGTTCTACCACAGGGTAGAACCACGGACGGGTTGCTCGGAGGTGTCTGCATCTGCCCATCAATCCATATTCTCTCTATATCTTATGTCTGAAAGAGGCAGAGATGGAGTTTTTGGTGGTTGGTTCTGGAGCTGCAGCTCCTGCTGGTACCTCTGGTGTGGTGTTCTCATACAACAATATTTTGTTGTACTGTTTTTGTAATGTCTCTTGTATTTCAAAATGTATGGCATATATATATATATATATATATATATATATATATATATATATATATATATATATATATATATATATATGTATATATATATGTACAGTGGGCTGCCGGTTTACGAACTCCCTCTTTTACGAACTTTTCAACTTACGAGCGTGTACTGCGGCGTTTTTTTGGCCTGCGGCGTTTTTTTGTCCCCCTCCTACGCACAAACCTTTCATCTTACGAACAATCCAACAGCCCGGTCAATGTATTCATACAGTTATTTTCGCTTTGCTGCATCAACAAAATCAAATGTTCACACTTGTCACGGTAACGCTGAACGCTATTGCTCTTACAATGTCACAGTCACTGTCTCAGTCACGGAGTCAGTCACAGAGATGCCGATATGCTATTGGTTGATTAAGGTCACAGTCCCGGTCTCACTCACGGAGATGCGGATATGCTATTGGCCGGCGTCACGTCAATCACCGAAATGCCGATTTGCTATTGGCCGAACGCCTTTATCTAGCTTGATGGCACAGCTGGTCGGGATGGAAGGAAGGAGAGAAAATGAGTGAAAAACCGAAGGAAGGAATGTTGTGAAGACTTTGCCAACATCTGTTAGACATGGCTTCTAAAATTGCAAGTGGCGGTAAAGGAAGAAGTAAGAGGATGATGACAATAGAAACCAAGCAGGAGATAATAAAAAAATACGAAGGAGGCGCACACATAGTTAACCTTGCTCGTGAGTATGTCCGTAACAGCTCGGCAATCTTCTAAGGGCAAGACTTTCCTTGCCGGGGGACGGACCTCGGTCGACAACAAAATGGAGAGGCTTCTTCTATTATGGATTAAAGAGAAGGAAATCGCCGGTGATATGTTCTCGTTTAAGAAAATAAATAAATAAATTCTGCGGGGTGGTCTCTGCTCCCCTCCGCCTCCACCCAGCTCAAGTCACGTCGCCCCAAAGGTAAATGTCATTTTTCCTTTGTATATTAGTTATTTAACTGTACAGTAGATTATGTTACTAATTTTTAATATGTGTATAAAGTCGTGATGTTTCTACCTAAGGTTTTTGCACGCATTGCACGCATTCACTAATTAACATAGGTTTGGATTGCCCATCATACGAGCAATTCGAGTTACGAGCGTAGCCGCTGAACGGATTAAGTTCATAACACGGGGGCCCACTATATATCTATCTATATATATTATATATATATATATATATATATATATATATATATATATACACACAACAAATACTCCTCTTCAAAACGTGGTGATCAGTTTGTGTGCGTGATTCGTTCCGTGCTCGTACATCTATACATGCATCACCGCTTATGTCACTTGAATGCAGGTCTGCTATTGGTCGGCATCACGACTCCTGAAGATACTGGTCTGGTCTTGGCTTCATGGAAGCACATATATGCTGCTCTGCTTTTGCTTGGCGTCACGGTTTCCAAAATGGTGGAATGTTGAAGCTTTGTTCGCCTGTGAGTGCTTGCAAGTGCATTTACAAGTGCATTTACAAGTGCATTTTAGTCCTTAATTCAAACTTGAATTGATCAGCCATGGGTCCCACGATTGTCAGTGATCTTAAAGACAGAAGTAAGAAGATAGTTTATATGGAAACGAAGCTGGAGCTAATCAAGAAATATGAAGAAGACTAAGCTAGGCTAGACTACCCTCATATATATATATATATATATATATATATATATATATATATATATATATATATATATATATGCCTGTAAACTAAATTCTGAAATTCAAGTTTTCCACTTTGGTGGTTAACCGGCAACAGGCGACCATTCACACAGTGGTAGCATACACAAAAAATGGATGTGAGAGCTATGCCACTATCTCAAAATCACTGAGGCTCCATATATACACATACATTAAGAAGGACAAGATGAACATTAGGAAGACAGCTGCCACCTGTCAGAGAAATCTCTAAAAGAAGACTAGGCCAAGCCGAGCTGCTAAGCAGCAAAAGAGTAACTCAGACCAGCCAAGACTGACCTTTCTCCGCCCAGGCAAAGGGAAAAGCTTGGCGTACATCAGGGGTGGGCAACTCCAGTCCTCGAGGGCTGGTGTCCTGCATGTTTCCCAGTTTTCTCTCCCTAACACACCTGATTTAAACCATTAGCTCATCAACAAGCTCTGCTGGAGCTTGAAAATAATCATAATCATTTGAATCAGGTGTGTTTGAGAGAGAAAACGGGAAAACATGCAGGGCCCCGAGGCCTGGAATTGCCCACACCTGGCGCACATTCTCATGCGTTGCCAACAGCATTTACGTCGCCTTGTTTTAAAAATACACCTCACTGGATCTACTAAACCAGGGGTGGCCAAGTTCGGTCCTCAAGAGCCACAATCCAGACTGTTTTCAATGTATCTCTTCAACCAACACACCTGAGTCAAATCAGCGTCGTTATCAGGATTGTGCAAAGCATGCTGATGAGCTAATCATTTGAATCAGGTGTGTTAGTTGAAGAGACACAATGAAAACAGGCTGGATTGTGGCTCTTGAGGACCGAACTTGGCCACCCCTGTACTAAACCTTCCGAAAAACCTTTTAATTGCATTTGAATTAGTGTCACACCATGACATGATGTCACCCCACATGACAACATTACAAGACGAGACGCTGTACAATTCGTAGAAATGTATTAAGGTACAACTACAACAATCAGAAATTCAAATCATGTGACAATATACAAAAATGTAGATAAATCATTGTCTCTTTCTGTAATTATTGTATTTGAAAACATCAGGCTCATAACATTTGACCTAACATTTTTACCTCAGAAAATCTAGGATTATCAACATTTTTAGACCATGTTATGACCAATTTGAACAGCTTTGACAAATGTTTGTCTTGACTTGTGACCATCATTTTGCAGCTAGAAGTTGAACATGGGTGAGGCCAGGTTTGTTAATTTAGCTGCCCTGCCACAGGGCTCAGGCTCAGAAAGTCATCTCGGGAGTAGTAGATGGAGTCTTCCTTTTCAGGCCACTGAAAAGCATTCTTTTGCCCATGTTGGGCCATACAGTTTACTTTTATGTTATTTCCATGAATGTCACAGATTAGGCCCAAAATATCTCATCATATTGAACAATGATGTCATGCCTTTGTTGCAAAGCGAGTCAAAAAGGGCTTCTGGAGTTTGCAGATCATTTCCATTAATAAAAAATTGATCTAACATCCTTTTCACACATGCATCAACACCATCTGGAGCACCTTTTACATGTCCTCGTTCACCGAAATTCCATGTGAGACTCTTGAATCCCCAGGTAAATGGCACAGTACTCATAAGGAAAGAGATACTGTGTCACAGGGCCATCGCTGATCATGTGGAGAGACAGAAAATGTTTGTCATGCTGACTGCAGGTCTTCAATGACTGGTTTTATGTGAGCCCACACAGCACGCTCATCCCTGTGCGTGCAGCAATTGCACATTTTCTTGTTAATGCGTGATGGCGAAAGTGTTCTGAATATTGCAGTTTTTGTTTAACAAACTGGTTTTGGACAATACAATTTTGCATTTTACTGCTTGTGTTGTTACACGTACTGTATTTTATTAACGTACTTGCACGTTCATGCAGGACACATACTGTCATTTCCCACATAAGGAAATTCCATTATAAGGAAAGATGGCACAACGCAAATGGGATTCCTGGGAAAACCTCCTGCAAAAAGTGAAATTTGCAAAGCAGGACCCCCCACCCCCCAGGAATTTTCATGAATCTGAATGTATGTAGAATTTTTAAAATGTGTTAAGTATTTATACTTTACACATTTGAGACTGCAATACACATATTAACAAGTCGAGTTTTTTTTCCCCCTCATTTTTAACGTCTATATTAGTAGGAGTCGACTAATAACTACATAACTCAAGACCAGACCAATTTTCTCTGCATATCTGTGTTTTAATAACGATAATAAGAATGCAAAATCAAATCATGTCATGTACAGGGCTTAAAATAAGTAAATATACCTGTGTTTCTATACAGTATAAATCCGTTTTAGAAAATTTGCACAGAATATTGGAACATCCATTTTGTCAAACGCCGCCTACGTGCCTTTTTTTTTGTCGACAAGGCTGCGTGGCTAATTTCTTTTGGCAGACTTTGGTGCATCATGAAAAGGACTTGTCTCCTTCAGCACTTGGACTTGTGCTTGAACAAGCAGTGGCACACATGGATGTCTGCACGTGGGGAGAAAAACAAAGCGAGGTGAAACCTTCCACACTCTGATCTCACCATAGTCGTCACTTGGGTGAAGAAAAGCTTGGGAGAATATCCCAAGTAAGATGATAAATAAACCATTTCTGAACACCTTCATTTCAAACAAATTGGACAGGGCTGAAGATGACTTCCTGTGGAAGAGTAACGAGGATGTTTAAACAGAGGTGAGGATGAAGAAGAGCATTTGGGCTTTACATCCTCAGGTTAAAATAGGAGAAGCTATATACCATTTCAGATAGTGATGATTTTAGGGTTTTTAGAGATATTAAACTTCAAGTCATTTTATTGTTGCAACATTGTCAGGATTTGTGTCGACGCGTACATTGCCCAGGAGTCATCTTCGCTTCCCTGTTCAGCTACAGACTCCACTCTAGGTTGATGTCGGAGGAGTGCCCATGGCATGTGCGATTACAATTGACTTGTTTGTTTGGCATTAGGTAAACTTTAAAGTGCATCTGTCCGCAATATACCTTTAAAAAAAAAACCTGAAGCACTGAGGACGCAGCATCAAAGATGAAGCCAGACGTAACGAGAAAACACTGCTGTATAAATATATATACGTGTGTGTGTGTGCGCGCGCGTGTGCAATGTGTGCACACAATTCAAAGACTGTAACAGGGGTTGGCAATCTTAAATCCAGGAGTGTCAAACGTATGACAAGTTGATTTTGTAAAGCATTAGAAATAAATAAATGATTAAATAAATAGACCAAACCTGTCTGTATTACCTGTCTGTAATAGTCTTGCTGATGTGTGATAAATGTTGGACAATCATTGTAGCAAAAGTTAACATTCGTAGTTCAATCCACAAGAATCCAAAGAATTTATGCGTAAACACAAAGTTGAATGCATACATAGATTTGTAATCAGGGTGATCTGTGATCATTGGGCCTCCGGATTGGTGGTTTTCTTACATGTGACTTTTGCTAAATTCCTGTTGCACAGGAGTCACAAATGCATACCTGGTGAGTTGGTAAATGGACTTTCACTTATATAGCAATTTTCTACCTTAGGTACTCAAAGCGCTTTACACTAACTAGTCATTTACCTACTGATGACGCAGGAGCAATTGGAGGTTCAGCGTCTTACTAACGGACACTTTGACATGGTCTTGATGGTCGGGGGATCGAACCCACAGCCTTTCGGTCGGGAGACGGCCACTCTACCACTGAGCCATGCCGCCCGTTGTGTATTGCTCAGTAGTAACTCATTCAGACCACCAGAGGTAGTACCACAAAAATTTACAAAATGGCAGCAGTCCTGTTGACAAACTAATCAAACATGTTTGTTTGGATTTTGTTTTTCACAAAAAACAAAAATCATGGACACATCTTCTATCGACTCTTAAGTACCATTGATTTAATGTTTCAACCTTGAAACCATGTATGAATGAAGAGTAAATTGAGTGAGAAATTGTTGCTATGGAGCAACACACAACTCCCCCGATAACGAGTTTGTGACTCAAGTCAAATCAAGTCTATTTTTTATAGCCCTGAATCACCACAGTCTCCAAGTGCTCCCATAAGAGGAAGAAAAAACCTCAATTGGGAAAAAAAAGAAACCCTGAGAAAGGACTGCAGATGGAGCCCCCCCCCTCCTTCCAGGCTCAACAGGTTGCACGAGATGCCAAGTGCCAAAACACATTGCGCCATATTAAGCAGTAAGTGTCCAGTGTGAAGATTCCATGATGTCAGGAGAAGCCATCGGGTAAGAGCCTCCTCAAGAGTCCGGCCCTGTGGGTCCATTCCAACAAAATCGCCACAGCGGAGGAGGTCCATCGCAAAACCTGCATCGGTGGATCAACGCATGTCCATATCTAGCCCCCTCTTCAAACCGTGAAAAGGAGACAGGAAGGAAAAGAAAAGAAAGCTGCGGTCAGACAGACCCATTAACTCAATGGGATTTAAATACTGTATTTCTACTGAGGAGGTTGCATGAACTTCCATAGGTTCCAGAGCACTGTCGCGCGAATGGAAATAGCCAGGGATCCAGCAGACTTCTTTTTGAACAGCGTTTTGTGATTGAAGGTGTCTGAACGGAACATATGGTGATATTAAGTCCATGAGATAGGAAGGAGCTAAACCGTGTACAATTTCACAAGTAATTATCATCTTAAATTGCAGGTGTACTGGAAGCCAATGCAGGTTGGCCACTACTGGGGTAATGTGATCATACTTGTCCAGAGACTTGCTGCTGCATTTTGCACTGACTGCAATATTTTGATGCAAGACATGGAAAGTCCAGAAAAAAAATGTGTTACTGAAGTCAAGGTGGGACGTAAAAAAAATGCATGAATTAATGTTTCAGCCTTACTAGGAGACAGAATAGGGCGAATCTTGGCTATACAGTGAACCCTTGTTTATCATGATACATTCTGGAACTCAAAATCCGGCGAAGTAGAGCCACTTTTCACATAAAAAAAAAAAAAAAACGTGAAAAGTCTCCATGCTTTACATATTAAGACAAATATTACTGCAGTACACATATTTACTTAAATCTTAAATTATGAAACCTTATACACTGAACAGTAGTGAACTGTTCCCCTTTTCCTTTGAAGTCTCGCGCAGCTGCATTCATATTAGCACCAGCCCGGACATTGAATTAAAATCTAATCTGTACATGATTAAAGATTATTACCATGGAGAGTTTACACTTGAAATACCATTTTATTATAAAATAAATCTAGGTAAGACATTTCCAACGGTCTGGCAAACGGCTGCTCCTTAGTGTGTCTCTCTCTGCCTCAACAAGGTGTATGTGTGTGCGTGCGTCTTTTGCTGTGGGTGCGCTTCATGACTGACACGAACGTGCCTATGGGGCAGGAGTAGATTGAAACCTCACAGGCACTCGCCGTAGAACTTAATGAAGCGCACCCCGGCGCTGTTGTTCAACAGGCAGAAGCTGAAGAGACATTCGACAGTAGACATAGACATGAGCTAACGGTTAGCTCATGGTTGTGCAACCCTTGAGTGTACGTTGAAGCCAGAGCCACGGACATTTAGCAGAAAATTCAAATCTATTCGCTTTTTTTTAACCCAAGCTGTAGAAGAGCAAAACGGAAATCGGACCGACGCAACTTACAGCATTGGCGTCAATGTCAATACAAAAACTTGTTAAGTTGGCAAGATATTGGCAGATTCGGACTTTCGCGATCAATACCTCTCAGGCAAAACGTTGCCTAAACACGAAAGTTGCCATTGTCCCTTCTTCACAACACGGACTACTTGCTACAATGTCAATAAAAAGACATTTGTAAAATATTCAAACCGTTTGATTCGCTGAAAAGACGCAATTGATCTCTATGAGCAGCAGAGGCTGGGAAGTGCGCAGGGGCCGTCTGCAATTACTAGATGAGGAGGGGGAAAAACAGTAACGCCACAATTTGTGATTATGAAATAAAGTAACACATTAAAGACATTAACATAATCATATTGGAACAGTGCTTTTGGATTTAAAAAAAAACGTTTAATTTTGTACAAGTTTTGTTCTTAAAAATCATTAATAAACAATATTCATCTATAGCTCCAATAGTGTTTAATATAAGGAGTCCAAAATCACTGGGCACATCAATGACGTTTTCATAATCACACTACAACAGTCGTTTTTTAAATAAATTATTTTGTTAAATTTGGGGGATTTATTTTAAATGCTTGTTAATCATTTATACCCTCAAAATAAATCACTGGCTCCCCTTATTGAGTTGGGGTAAACACTCCTAAATCACTACAACCATCAATGAAGTACCCCCAATTATGCTACAACTGCTGGTTTTCTAATAAACTCCTATTTTTAAGGATTGTTTTAAATGCATATTGACCATAATTTACCAATATATTGATCAATAGATCTGCTGTTGATTGGATTAGGGACTCCCAAGATCCCCAAACACATCACTGAACTCCCTCCCTTCATGCTGCAACCTCTGGTTTTCTCATAAATTCCTCTTCATAATTTTAAGGATTTTTTTATGCTTATTGAGCAATAATTTACAAATATATTGATCAATAGCTCTGCTGTTGATTAGTTTAGAGACCTTAAAATCACCACACATATCTGACACATCCCTCCCTTCATGCTACAATCCCTGGTTTTCTAATAAATCCCTTTGTGTTATTTTAAGGATTTATTTATGCTTATTGATCAATATAGACGTTTTGGCTGAAAGGTATTGATCGCGAAAGTCAGAATCTGCCAATATCTTGCCAATTTTACTTAAGTAATACAAAAGTATTTATTATTGAAAATGAAACACAGAAACTCTAGCAAGCAAGTCACTGAAGTCTTTCTGAGGAAAGAAAGACGAATGGATTTTGTATTGAAGTAAGTGCTGGACCACTGTTTGGGTGAGTCAATCTTTTTTTTTTCATTTTTATTATGTTTTCGTCATTTTATTTAGTTCATATTCAATTAGTGGTAAAGAAATAAAAAGGTGTTCTCATAATAAAGTGCGATTTGTAATTTGGCGTACAATCTTGTTAAAGCTTGCCTGCTTTTGGTGTCACATTCTGTCTGGGCTTTTCCTGTTGTGGCTTTATTTTGTGGAATTATTTCGCTTTTGAGTTCATGTTATTTTTGGCTGCTGTCTGTTGTTAGTGTAATTTGTGTCTCGTGTCATGAGCGTGTTCCAGCTCTTATGTCTCCTCCACGGCGCCTCTCGTTCCGTTCAGCTGTTTTGTGTTTGCGTCATTTTGTCCGTTAAAATGCCAGTTTAGTTATTTAGTTGTCTAAAACATTGCTGTATTTGCTGACCGCAGCACTTGTGCCAGTTCCGCAAATTCCTTGTCTCGCTGTCGTTGTTCTCCCTGTGAGTTTGGTTTTGTATTTTGTTGCTGTTGTTACTTTTGATCCGGCATTTTTTCGTGTTTTGCCCAGCTTCTGCGAGTAATAGATATTTTTGTTTAGCTCATCTCATATCATGCCTATCTGCATTTTAATGCAGCTTCCCACACTCATCACCAACATGCCACGACGATATGACACTTGGTGGACTTCACGAAACTTTGTGGACAAATCATTTTACATTATTGTTAATTATTTTAAGTATTGGCAGTATCACGTATAATGATACGTTTTAATTGCTGATGCAAGTTGATTGATGTTTAAATGCTCAGAAAAATAGCCTGTGAAACCCAGTAATGCATACCTGTGCGCATGAGGGGTCGAATCACTGAAGCCCTAAGTGTGAAATGCACGGACCGCCACTGATTTACAGCAACACTCCATCCATCTGTTCATGGCCTGGCCCCTCTGTCAAATTTTATAACTCACTGTGGCCCTCCAGTCAAAATGTTTGCCCACCCCTGGGTTAGACCTATGCCATATTAATTACAGAACAAATTGTGCTCATTTATAACAGTCGAAGAAGTAGAAGACTAATAACAGTCGAAGAAGTAGAAGACTAAAGTGTGGAACCCAGAATGCTGGGGAAAAAAAATGACACAAGGAGTGAGGACCCACCACTTCTCTCTACTGACCGAATATCTACAGTATCTGAGGCGGTTGGTGAGTTACTCTGTAAAATGATAATGAAGTCTTTGTGAAGTTTGTGTGTGCGCGGCTGTACAGTTCCTGACAAAATGGTAGCTGCACAAATGTAGTCTCTCTACTGGGAAGTCTTCTTGTCCTTCTGGAAACTGAAACTTGTCCGACGGCTGAGTTTCCTCTGCTTCTGGGCAAAATAATCGGCACGTGTGGTGCTGGCCCGTGACTCAAGGATATAATTCACCTGTTGATAAAGAGCATTTCATGAAAAATGAAAAATTAAAATTATTCACTTCAATTATTCACTTCACATAAAAAATAAAGTACAATATTAGAGTGTGTTCACACAGCTACAAAAATGCTGAACATATTAAAACACTGTTTTGATTAGGCAATATCTAGATTCTAGATCTAATCCTACACTTCTTATTCTAGATTCTAGAATAAGAAGTTCAGGGCTTTGACAGACATATTTGATGGTACAAAGAGCGGGGAACATATGGGTTTTGTGATTGTGTGGGAACAGGGTTGGTGTTGGCTTGTTGTATAACAGGTGGGTTATAGCACTCCAGAAGACACAAATGTGTTGTAAATCTGCAAGTTGACAAAATCAGATCAGAAGGTTCTTTAAAAGATGAGCCACATCATTCATGGCAAATGAATTATGAAATGCCAGCATTGATGCCCCCCATCACATATGTAATACAGTGGGTTCCCGGTTTACGAACTCCCCCTTACGAACTTTTCGACTTACGAGAGTGGACCGCGGCGTTTTTTGTCCCCCACTTACGCACAAACCTTTCGTCTAACGAACAATCCGACATGCCGCCGGTCAATATGTTCGCACAATTATTTTCGCTTTGCTGCATCAACAAAATCAATTGTTCACGCTTGTCATGGTCACGATGAACACTATTGCTCTTACAATGTCACAGTTGACGGTGTCAGTCACGGAGATGCCGATATGCTATTGGTCGATTAAGGTCACAGTCTCGGTCTCACTCACGGAGATGCGGATATACTATTGGCCGGCGTCACGTCAATCATAGAAATGCCGATATGCTTGGCCGAACGCCTTCATCTAGCTCAGTGTTTCCCAACCTTTTGATCACCGCGGCTCAGTCAATGCCGTAAATTTAGACAGCGGACCGGGGGGATAATTTCCCGCGGCACAACTGACAATATCTGTGCCGCGGCACGATGCCGCTGTGCTAGTGGCGGTAAAGGAAGAAGTAAGAGGATGATGACAATAGAAACGAAGCAGGAGATAATAAAAAAACACGAAGGAGGCGCACACATAGTTAACCTTGCTCGTGAGTATGGCCGTAACCGCTCGGCAATCTCCTAAGGGCTAGACTTTCCTTGCCGGGGGACGGACCTCGGTCGACAACAAAATGGAGAGGCTTCTTCTATTATGGATTAAAGAGAAGGAAATCACCGGTGATATGTTCTCGTTTAAGAAAATAAATAAATAAATTCTGCGGGTTGGTCTCTGCTCCCCTCCGCCTCCACCCAGCTCAAGTCACGTCGCCCCAAAGGTAAATGTCATTTTTCCTTTGTATATGTTATTTAATTTAACTGTACAGTAGATTGTTACTAATTTTTAATATGTGTATAAAGTCGTGATGTTTTTACCTAAGGTTTTTGCACGCGTTGCACGCATTCACTAATTAACATAGGTTTGGATTGCCCATCATACGAGCAGTTCGAGTTACGAGCGCAGCCGCTGAACGGCTTAAGTTCGTAACACGGGGGCCCACTGTATTTTGAAAAGACAAGGTATTTTTTTTTCAGTTTTTGTGTCTGGTCTTGAGATGGTAAAGTCCAAATTTGAAGTCCATCTGATGAACCGTGTAGGACAGTGGTTCTCAACCTTTAGTCACGTACCCCCTGTGCAATATCTTTACAGCCAAGTACCGCTTTATCAAAGTCAAGTCAAAGTCAAAATCAAGTTTATTGTCAATTTCTTCACATGTGCTTAGCATTAAAAGGAATTGAAATTGCGTTTCTCACTATCCTCTGCGTTTTACATGTACAATAACTAAGTGCAGGTGCGCAAGACGAGACAATCCTAAAACCTAGATTCTTATCCATAGTAATGTGCAGTATGTTAGAGCGACTAAACTAATAACTAAAACTAAAAACAAAATAACAGGTATGGCAAGAGTACCCCAAGACAAGACATAAGTAGCAGCATATGACAAAACAATCCAACAGTACGAGACAAAGCAAGACAACTCTGACTGTGATTGTCCCAGTTGTGTGCATTTGAGGTAGTTGTTATAGTTCTAAGTGTAATCGCTAGTGCAATAGAAGTCTAATTATAAATAAATATGGCAGCAGCAAGTCTGTCCAAATTTTGCCAGTGCATGACCAAGTATGAGTTTAGGGGGGGGGGGGGGGGGGGGGGTAAACTTTGTCTGCCAGCTAGGTGTTTCTTCTGGCTGGGGCTGAGTGTGGGAGAGAGGAGGGGAGAGAGAGAGTTCAGCAGTTTCACGGGCGGGAAGGGGGGAGAGTTCAGCAGTCTTACGGCCTGGTGGTGAAGCTGTTCCTGAGTCGGGTGGTGCGGGAGCGGAGGCTCCTATACCTCTTTCCGGATGAACAGACTGTGTGCAGGGTGGCTTGTATCGGTGATAATCGTGATGGCTTGGGTGGTGTACAGGTCTTGCAGGGAGGGGAGTGAAGCACCAATAATCCTCTCAGCTGTCCTCACGATGCGTTGCAGAGCCTTCCTGTTGTAGTCAGTGCAGCTCCCGCCCCACACGGTGATGCAGCTGATGAGGATGCTTTCGATGGTTCCTCTGTAGAATGTGGTCATGATGGGTGGTGCGGCACTTGCTCGCTTCAGTTTGCGCAGGAAGTAGAGACGCCGCTGTGCTTTCTTGGCCAGAGATGCAGTGTTGTTGGTCCAGAAGAGGTCATCGCTGATGTGCACCCACAGGAACTTGGTGCAGCTCACCCTCTCCACTGCAGCACCATCGATGGTCAGTGGGGGGTGTTGGGTATGGCCTCTCTGGAAGCTGACGACCATCTCTTTGTCTTGCTGATGTTTAGCAGGAGGTTGTTGTCTTTGCACCATTTGGTCAGAAGCTCCACTTCTTTCCTGTAGTGGGTCTCGTCGCCGTTGGAGATGAGGCCCACCAGTGTTGTGTCGTCAGCAAACTTCACGAGGTGGTTGGAGCTGTGGGTTGCTGTGCAGTCGTGTGTCAATAGGGTGAAAAGGAGGTGGCTGAGCACACAGCCTTGTGGGGCCCCCGTGCTCAGGGTGATTCTGCCTGAGATGTTGTTGCCAACACGCACCACCTGAGGCCTCTGGCTGAGGAAATCCAGCAGCCAGTTGCAGAGTGAGGAGCTGAGGCCCAGTTTGTCCAGTTTGCAGGTGAGTTGTTGTGGTATTATGGTGTTGAACGCTGAGCTGAAGTCTATGAACAGCATTCTCGGTGGAGGGCGGTGGAGGGCAGAGCAGATTGTGTCTTCTGTGGATCGCTTTGCCCTGTAGGCGAACTGATACGGGTCCAGGCTAGGGGGCAGGATGGATTTTAAGTGTGACAAGATTAGTCATTCAAAGCACTTCATGATGATGGGTGTCAGTGCCACCGGACGATAGTCGTTGAAGCAGGATGGGGAGGATTTCTTTGACACAGGTATGATGGTGGCAGCTTTGAAGCCTGATGGCACAATGGCTTGCCTCAGGGAGGTGTTGAAGATGTCTGTAAAAATATCTTTCAGCTCCTCTGCACACTCTTTAAGCACCCTGCCAGGGATGTTGTCTGGACCTGCTGCTTTCCGGGTGTTGATGGTGGAGAGTGTCCTCCTCACGCTGGCAGCAGACAGGCACGAGGCTGGTCGTGCAAAGGTGGTGGTGTTTTCTGTGGGCGGGTGGTGTTCTGTTCCTCAAAGCGTGCAAAGAAACTGTTTAGGTTGTTGAGCAGAGTGATGTCACTCTCACAGCTTTGTGGTGCAGGTTTGTAGTCTGTGATAGCCTGAATGCCCTGCCATAGGCTGTGTGCATTCTTGCTGTCCTTGAAGTGAGAAGTTATCTTGTGTATTCTTGTTTGGCTTTCCTGATGCCACGGGACAGGTTGGCTCTCACTGTTCTCAGGGCTGATTTATCCCCAGCTTTGAAAACCTCGTCTCTGGCCCTCAACAGCCTGTGGACGCCTCCTGTTAGCCATGGCTTCTGGTTGGCCCGTGTGGTGATCCTCTTGATGTGGGTCACGTCATCCATGCATTTAGTGATGTAGGAGGTCACTGTGTCTGTGTACTCCTCAATATCTGTGACGCTGTTGTAGGTGGCTGCTTCCTTAAAAATGTCCCAGTCTGTTGACTCAAAGCAGTCCTCTAGGGCTGAGGTCGCTTCCTGTGGCCACACCCTTACTTCTTTCAGTGCAGGTTTGATGACTTTCACTCTTGGTGTGTATGCAGGCAGTATAGCATAATAGTGAGGTGGTCAGAGGCACCAATGTGGGGGAGGGGGGTGGCTTTGTACACTCCTTTGTGCTGAGTGTAAACACAGTCCAAAATGTTATGTCCTCTTGTTGCAAAGTGGATTTGTTGATGAAACATGGGGAGAACAGTTTTGAGATCAGCATGGTTGAAATCCCCAGCGAGGATGATGAAGCAGTCTGGTTGTGCTGTTTGTGGTTCACTGATAGCCTGGTAAAGTTCGTTCAGCGCCGCACTTCTGTTGCTGTTGTTAGTTGGGGGGGATATAGGTCGCGAACTGCAGGATTGAACTTATCTCCCTTGGCAAGTAGAAGGGGCGACACTTCACGATCATGAATTCCGCCAGAGGTGAGCAGTGTTTGTATACTACAGTGGCATCCCGGCATCACGCTTTGCGGATGTAAACACACACGCAGCCACCGTACGACTCCCCCCTCCGCGAGAGCCCTGTCGGATCTGTAGCATGTTAGCTGCTCTAGTTGTATAGCGGAATCCGGAATGTTACTATTTAGCCATGTTTCAGTGAAAACTAACACACAACAGTCACTCACTTTTCAGTTTGCTGATCTCAAAAGCCGGATATTGGCCATTTTGTTGTCCAGTGAACAAACGTTCGCCAAAAGGATAGATGGTATGGCCGGGCGAGATGGGTTAGCCTCTAGCCTAGCTCGGAGACCTCCGCGCTTGCCCCGCTTCCTCGTCCTGGCGCACCGCTTCCGGCGGGGTAGCAGGCGAGTCCGGTGAATTAGCAGGCCGGCGTAGCAGCCCCAGTTCCCTTAGCGAGTTCTCCAGTTTCGTGTTTAAAACTTGGCAAATCTTGCTTCTCCGGATTTGTAAGAAGACCCGTTGATTGTACGCGTATTGTGGCGTAAACTGACCGGAAAAACTTTCAGACAAACACTTGTTTGACGAACAAAACAACGCATTGTCGGAAGAGCGAGTGGCCGTTGCGTCCACACGCGCCGCCATCTTGGAGGAGAAAAAATTATAGTTGTGCCACAATTGCGAGCGTGCTAAAAAAAAAACATTTTGAGCGCAGAAAATAAAACGGAGCGAGCGAAAACAGATTTTGAGCGCAAGAAAAAAACCTGAGCGCGAAATAAGAGTCTGAGCGAGCGCCGATGGATTTTGAACACAAAAAAAAAGTTGCTCACTCAAAATTCCTTTTTGCTCGCTCGCGATAGCCCTCTCTCGCTCAACATCTTGCTCTTGTTCGCGATACTCCTCTCTCCCTTGCTCAACATCGCGTTTGCTCAACATCGAGTTCTCACTCAAGTAGGGGGTGTGGGCTTGGGCTTAAAATCTTACTTCTACTTCAGATGAAGGTAACCTCTTGTTCTGAGTTTTGAATTTGACTTTTTTTTTAATGAATAAAATGTAACTAATCTCACTGACCTGAACATTGTAGTTTAAGCGGCATTATGCAAGATTTTACCATACAGCATCTTTACAATTCCCTTATTTGCAGTCTACCACTTAAGCTGTTCACAAATCACTTGCGCGTGAAGAAGGGAGTTTGCAGGTTCAGTGAAGAAAGGAGTTTGTAGTTTCATTTTCTGGTCATTTGTGGCAGTCGTGATTCAAATTTCAATTTTTTAATATAATGAAGCTTTAATACAACTAGATAAGAACAGCATTACGCAATTCATTTTTAAAATTACTTTTCTTCTGTTGAATCTTCTCCTTTAGACCACTCAAAAGACTTCTCTCTCACAGACACCATATCCTTTTCTTCAAATGATAGTTTCATTAGCATTTGTGCAACTGGCGCAACAAAGTAAATGGAATGGCAAAAGTGGCATTGTCACGGCGAACGCCCCTGTTTTTGACAGCTGTCACGTTAGCACAAGCCGAGCACGTTAATCACGCAGCTGCACGTAATCAATGGAAACAAAAGGACTAATTCTGTAGCATTGACAAGTACTGAGTCGGCAATAGACGCCATCGCACCACGAGGTAGCCATTTGTAAGTCTTCCACTGCTGCCACATTCTCTTATACTGTTGACCCCATAAACTTTCAATTTGGCCTAGACCAATATCAGAGTTAGAGGCACAACTGGTCCAAAAATAATCACGATCCCATGGGATTTCCATTTCCATATATTTCATGAAATATATGACGGAGGTGGGCTTTCATCATATGAAACAATGTTTCCTTCGCCCACCGTAACAAAATCCTTTATAACTCAGCTGAACAAGCTTTGAAAAATCTGAAACTTTACAGCATCATTAAGATTCATGGTCTACATTTTCTCCGGGACATGTTTTCTAATTACCAATAGCGACACCTGGTGGCAGACAAAAAAGTTAATTTTTACCCATTCATGTTCTGTGCTATACCTTTTCAGTCAATTAATGGAAAATTAGTCAGGGGAATATTGAGATAACATTAAGGATCTCAAGTTTGTCTGGCCAGACCGATAAAACTTAATGTAATTTCATGGGAGTCCAATGCTAAACACACTTTTTTCCCTTGTGCGGGCGCCACCTGGTGGCAGCAAAAACAAAAAAACAAAAAAACAATTACACTTTGATTCTTATGTAACTTGTCGAGCCTGGAGAAGTAATATTACAGAATTTTTTCTGACAGGCCTTCAGACACGCCTAATTTCCTCCACTAAATATTACAATGTTTTGATAATGGCCGTGGCCTATACAGCAGTGCTCATTACAACGATTTATCGTAACAGTAAATGCTGATGTAGTTTGACCCAGATGATCTCATCTTGTCACGACTTCACATGTTGAATAAAAGTCATTTCCAACAGACATCAACAAACATATATTCTATCGTAGTGCGATAATCACCTTGTGGCAGAAAATAATATATTACCGATTTCAGAATTCTAATTACTTAGTTGCGCCCATTGAACAAATGCTAATGAAAATATGACCTTTTCTAAAACATTGACTTCCACAGTTCGCCTGCATATGCACAAATACATTCATACCCAAATATGTTCATACCTCGAACTGTTCATACTTCAACGTGCTCAGGTCTGCAAGGGCCCGTTATAGCTTCTTGCAGCTCTAGTATTATAAATACAATTATATATATATTGTATATATTGTATATCAAACACAAACTTTTATACAAGATCTTTATGCCGTCCTCACTCCGAAGTGTCGGGTTTTTTTGACAACTTGCGTACTTACGGATAATTTTCGTCCAAGGCAAAACAAAATAAGATCAGCAATCCTTGAACATTAACCTGTCGTCTTTGCGTGCTTCCACATTGGATAACTCACG